>NC_092793.1:29061822-29364852 GCF_918797505.1 Bemisia tabaci
AGCGAACACCCAATTTTGAGACAAAAAAGTATCAATCATATACTTCCGTATTATAGTGTCCTCATTGGCTCTTCAAGTTTATATTCAAATATACTGAAAGTAGAATATTCTAGTACTTATATTTTATTATTTATTTAAGAGGTCCATTCAAAAATTTCTCTACCAGGGTTTTCCTGGCCTCAAAGATGGTCCAACTAAAATAAATTAGAGGTTGTTTGAAAGCTTAAGCTCTTACTACCACACTGGTTTGAAGATTTGTTTAAGGCTTGATTAAGGGTTGATGTGACAGCAACATGTTTAATCCTTGAGATCCAAACCTGAGTTTTCCCTGTGCCCTGCGACTTCAACAAGCGATGCAAAAAGAAACTTTGCAATAGCACAAGAAGGCGCTTGCACCAGCATTACAGAAATAGGAGCATATTTAAATTTGTCAGCTGGATCAGTCCATGAAATTTGCATGAACACTTGGAATTGCACTTGATGGCATACAAATTTGCTCCTTGATTTCTATTGGATGATCTAAAAGTGTGTCATGTTGAAAAGTGTGTAGATCTTCGCTAAAGGGTTGCAGACAATCTAAATATCATTTCCAGGTTCATCACTAGTGATGAACTGAGGCACTACAGCTGCAATCCACAGACAAAGCAGTAAATGGTACTATGGCCATGATTCACAGACGAAGCTGCAAACATTGCAATGGATTAGCCTTGATGATCTGTGACCGGAAGAGGTACATAAAGTGAAAAGCACAATGAAATGCCTGATTATCATGTTTCTGAATTTTCGCAGGAAAGTGCATTGCAAGAAACTCTAATTTAACTCAAGTGGACATGTTTAAGATCAGGACAACTCCAGTCTGGGAACTTTTTTAATACATCTTGTACCATTTTATTTTCGTGGCTCAATTCTCTCTTGTTGACGTCTCAAGCTCAGTCTTGTCCATTCTCTTTTGCTTATTGTCCAATGCCTCTACTTACCATACAATACATGAATGAAGTTGAATTTTAATATTGGTTAAGGATACTTCTTGCTTATTTAATAATGCCTTTGGTTTCTCCGTTTCAGAATTATTTCGGAGATGCATGGAATGTTTTTGATTTCATCATCGTTCTTGGAAGTTTTATTGATATTATTTACACGGATTTAAATGTAAGTTCTCTCATTATACTTTTAATCGACTTGATCAACGAAGAGTTTCACTTTTTGTGTCTTTTGTAACTGAGAAAAAAGTTAAAGGAAAAGAATCTCTTAAGTTTTTCAGAATACTTGGAAAGCTGATACTTTTATTCTAATAATTTTACGCTTATGAAAGTTGAATCTTTTTTCTCTCCTCCTAAACCAAACTAGACTTTCTCCAGCTTCCTGGTGCAAACAAGGAAGAGGAGATCTTTTAAAATAGACTAAAAATGGAACTTTGGTTGACTGAGGTACGCATATGGCACAAGAGAAAATCAGAGCATGGGTAAACTTAACTTAACAATTTCGCTTAAAAGATTAAGAACTTATTATTCTTTATTTGACATGCTACCAATCTCTTCTGAAAACAATGTTGATCGTCAAACTTAAATTATGGCACACGTATGGTCAGGCTGTTCTCAATGGGTTGCCGAATTGTTTGGTGCAATTTTTCATCTCAAAGACCAGCAACAGCGTCCTTTTTTTAACTTTTACTTTAATTGAACCCAAAAATTCAGAATTGCACACCTCTAAGCAACAAAAGAGCGCTTTTGAAAAAAGCGAAGGAAAAAAAAGAAGGGAGGAAAAACCCACTCAACTTGCGATACGATAGTTCTCTGTCAAAACAGGATCATCTGAATTAGCCACAATGAATTTTAGTGGAGAGTGAAAGAACTATATTAGCTTTTATCTTATACATTTTTATACCTTGTCCAACATATGCAAGTGAGAATGATTGCATGGAGAAGACAATTTTTTCCTGTGGTAACAGAGGGCAGATAACATTTGTGATTCGAGATGACTTTCATTCAAGGATATACATTCTTATTTTTTGTATTTTTTAATTGATTTCAGCCCGGCTCAAGTATAATTTCAATTAATTTCTTCCGGTTGTTTCGAGTCATGCGCCTTGTAAAACTTCTTAGTAGAGGTGAGGGTATCAGAACACTGCTATGGACCTTCATCAAATCGTTTCAAGCTCTGCCATATGTTGCCTTGTTGATAGTAATGTTGTTTTTTATTTACGCTGTTATCGGAATGCAGGTTTGTTTTGTCTTTAACATTTTTTACGTTCATCTGTTGTCTGTCCCATGATAAAATATTTATCTGGATACACCTCACTTATATGAAGGATGATAACAAATCCCTAGCCAACAGAAGCTCTGACCTACTAACTGGTTTCAATGCTGACATTCTCTAACTTCAGGAGGTAGATATGAATGTAATCTTAGAGTCAATGAATGAAGTTGATAAAAAATCCCATATAGCCAAAGTTACAATCTATTGCAATTACATGATAAAGTGATTGCTCTCATATCAGAGTGCTATTTATGTTGTCTATTCACTAATTGAGGGAAGCTCCTCTCGTTGAAATGTCCCTATTCTGATAAAATTGAAATAAGTTACAATTTTTTTTCTGCTGCATATTGCCTATCTATCTCACCCAGGGAACTCATTTTATTGATCGCTCAAAGTTGGCTTTCATCATGGCTTCATTAAATTTTTGAAGCTTCAAAGATGAATCACCCTTTTTTTCATGGGATTTTAAATCAAAGGTCAAGGTCTGATTGGCATAATTTTTTATGCCGCAGAGTGCTGTTGCAGCTCTTGAGCATAATTTGTCTTAGTGTGTTCCTGTCTGAGTCGTTGGACTCTGCATTTTCTAAAAAATATTCAAGACAGCATCCATGAATTTTGTCCAGATTAGCGGCTTTTGATGAAGAGAAAACTAATTCCTTAAATGACCTCTGTTGTCAAGCAACTTGTCCAAAAAGATAACTTATCCACAAAAATTACCAGGTACTGACTCATAAATTATGATTACTCTCAGCAGATATTTTCAATTGAAACCGTGCAAAAAAAGCTTTTAAACATTGCAGTTTAGGAAAGACTTGTTTTTCTGTATTCATCTCATGTACCCTCTTTCATTTTTTAAATATTCCGCTGCTTATCTCCGTTTCATAATCCTCAGGTATTTGGAAAGATCGCTTTGAATTCCGAGACGGCCATTCATAGAAATAACAATTTCCAAACGTTTCCTCAAGCTGTTTTAGTTTTATTTCGTTCAGCCACTGGTAAGTTCAACAATTTTACCCTTCAAAATTTAAGCAAATTCCTACACTAAAATTGATGACTTCATCCATAATAGGGCGTATGAGCCTTCCAATTCTGCTATGATTGTGCATCGCAGTTCTCTAACTAAAGGAACCCATCCAGAACCCCTACCTTAAATTTTTCCCTGAATCCTCTCCAAATTTTTCTTCTCTATTGTGTAGAAGTAAATAAACTGTAAATGGATTTTATTTGCTGCCATTGCTATGAAAAGTTGCACAACCTTACCAGAGTTGCAGCCTCATATGCCCTTTTACCAAAGAAGTCCTCAATTATTTATTTGCTCCAGATTTCTATGCACATTAATCGTGAAATCAGAAAATTTAGATTCATATTAGAATGTGCATGTTGGAGTGACCATTAGTTCTGAAAATGATCATTTTCTTATTTCGTATTTTTTTCTGAGAATAGAGAGCTGATGCCTATGCAAAATTAGTCATGTGCATATTAGAGCTACCTAAGTGCTCAAAATCTTAGGTCTTGAATCTACCCATTAGCATCAAATTAACTACGCTTGAAGGCTGTAACACAGCTCATTTGAGCCCAAGATGAATTAAAGCTCCTTGTTAAAACACCATCCTCATACAAGCAGTGTTGCAATCTCAAATTCTCAACAAATACTTGAAAGCACCACTGGTCCCTCTAAAAATGGTAAGGCAGAGTGATTATAAAAGAACTCAAACCTTCTCACTCAAAATCTCTCTTCCAAGCTCAAAAGAGTTTCAAAGGGAGACTTCCCCAAGTTGGACCCTGTTAAGCTACTGGTGAAGAAGAGATGTGATTTAATTCTAGGAGGCTTTTGCAAAGATGTATTCTTCACAAGAGGAAGATGTTGTTTTGCCAAGTAAACAATTGAACCAGCAGAAATCAGCCAATGTAACTTTGTTTGATTGATTTTCTTTATCATCAGCACTGCACTTACTCTGTGTTTATTATTTCTATCCTCAGGTGAAGCTTGGCAAGACATTATGTTGGACTGTTCTTCGCGTCCGGGTGAGGTGCGATGCGATCCAAGATCTGATGATGCCAATAACTTGAACGGCTGTGGCTCAGATATAGCATTTCCATATTTTATTTCCTTTTATGTACTATGTTCTTTTTTAGTAAGTATCTGCAGCCTATCCTCAGTTATTTTCCCATCTTTTTTTCCTGTAGGTAGTTTTTTCTGTATCTCATCCTTTTTCTCAAGCACATTCTCCTCCATGAAAACTAGCCATGAACCCAGAACAATCTTGTGTTGAATAAGTGTTATACTCAGGTCTTGCAATCAGGCATAAGCTGTAATTCATGTGTGCAAACATCCATTTTTTTTGGTTTTTATCTACTTTAAACCAGTAAATCATCCATCAAAATATATGAATTATTTTCACCCTGCAGTAAGTATCAAAGAAAAGGTACACAGTATTTCTAAAGAGGCGTATGAAGTTTTAAGGATTGAGGTAAAATTCCTCACTAACCTAACCTAATCTAACTCGAGGTTTCCGGTAATTTGAGGTGGAGATTTTTTCGTGCTCCAAAAGATTTTGCCAAAAAGTCAATTTAGCATAGAAAAATAACAAGTGAAATAAGTCCATATTCCCTGTAAAATGCAGTTTCGTTCAGTGAGAAACGGGATAAGTACTTTCTTGCAGGGACAATGTGGAAATGTGGAATTCTTTATTTTCATAGGTTGCCGTCAATACAGCCTGCTGTCAGGTTAAACCACATAGGCGGCTACAAGTAAGTCTATGCAAGCTGAAATTTTGAGGGGGTGTTCATGGACGTTTGAGACACGCAACTGTAACTGTAGGAGTATTTTTAAGGGCTGAAAAAGTCAGAATAGAGTCTGAATCTAGAATTTCGTTCTTTTCTAAATCAGAAAACCTGCCTTTTTGCACCTTGTCCTCCAAAGGCCTCAACTCTGCCTTTGCGAATACTTTGTTTATTCCAATGCAAGATCGTACAATAATTGTTTTTTTCATGTTCATAATTGCAGATTATAAATTTATTTGTTGCTGTAATTATGGATAATTTTGATTACCTGACAAGAGACTGGTCAATACTGGGGCCACATCATCTCGATGAATTTATAAGACTGTGGAGTGAGTACGATCCAGATGCAAAAGGCAGGATCAAGCATTTGGATGTCGTTACACTCCTTAGAAAAATTTCACCACCTCTAGGATTTGGAAAACTCTGTCCACACAGAGTTGCCTGCAAGGTATTTCTATTTTTAGTTTTTAAAATTTATCAATTTTGGGATTATGTACCCATCTATGGAAGTTGAGATTAAATATGTAATCACAAAGAGAATTATTTATGTATTTTAAAAAGAACTCTCTGGCCTTAGCTAATTTCAACATAATTTTAAATACATTGATGGTGGAAGTGCAAAACCACATGTGTCCATTACGATGTTTCAAAATTTCAACTCCTATTTTATTTTTTCCAAAAAGAACAGGTCAACTTTATTAACTAGTTTTCCAAAGGAAAAATGAAGTATGACAGGAAGTCTATAATGTTGCAAATGGAGGTACAAGGTTTTGCACTTTAACCATTGATATGTAGGTACTTTTTACAAAGATTGAATGTATCGGTTGATTTTACATACATTTTCTTGTCTTATACTTGTTAAAGTAGCAGGATGATGGACCATTAAGCAAGTTTACAAGCTTTTTACACTTTCTTACCAATCACTGTTGAAAATGTATGATAAAGGAGATAGTCCTAAATTATCAAAGTAATGAGTCCAAACAAGTTTTTAACATTTATCTACATTTTTTTTTTCGGCAATGCGCAGAGGTTGGTTTCCATGAATATGCCTTTGAACAGTGATGGGACTGTTCTGTTCAATGCTACACTATTTGCAGTGGTGCGAACATCACTACGAATAAAAACAGAGGGGAACATCGATGATTGCAATGAAGAATTGAGAGCAGTCATCATGAAAATTTGGAAAAGAACCAGCCGGCAACTCTTAGATCAAGTTGTTCCACCACCAGGAGGTAAAATTTTTTCTCCCTCTTTATTTTTTATTTCTGTCAAACAAATTCCTGTTTGTTTAAATGAACTTACAGTAATATGAGCTCTTATTTCACATTCCTCAAAAGGTATTATCATTGCAGATGATTTCAGAATTTTAGTAATAGAATTACAAACAGAAAATCACTTGTAAGAATGTTCTTGTCCGTTAATGTCTATGTGCAAGTGCCTCTGCAGGCTCTGCTGAAGAAAAATACCTCAATTCATCAATAGCAATGAATCTGTTTTTTAAATTTCTGTAATTTTAAATTTTAGATACTGTCGCCTTCTTTGAACCATGCTTCTCTTGAAAATTCATCAAATAAAACCATAACAAATGAACTGAATGTATCTTTCATGTTGGCTGCAGGCCAATATTATCGAAATTGGTCGTTGAGTATCATAATGATGAGCTACTGAAATGCTCCACCCACAAAACCGCTGGGGGGCATATTATGTTGTATGTTTTTCAGCCATTAAAAAAAGTTATCCTTTAAAATCTCCAAAGCCACTTTTTCTACCCAATCCAATTTGTCTCCCTAAACTAAGATGCCTTCTCTAGCAGACAGTCGAACTTGATAATACAATTGTAAAGGATCAAGCATTTACCTAACTCAGTATATTTCAATCTCTCTCGGATCAAATTTTGTCAACATTCTCAAGCAAACGGTTTTTTTCTTCTTATTTTTTTCCTCCCTCTAAAGAATTTATGACTTATGTATTTCATTCCTTAGCGAATGTGTAATTTTAATCTTATATTATGTTAATGTCTTATTGTTTGTACTTGCAGTTGATGATGAAGTTACAGTTGGTAAATTTTATGCAACATTCCTCATTCAAGATTATTTTAGGAGATTCAAAAAACGAAAAGAGCAAGAACTAAAAGATGGCGATAAGGAGTCTCACAACACTGTTACACTTCAGGTAAATCTGCAAGCCTTCTATCAGCACAAAAATTAAGTAACTGCTCATAACTCTCCAAGAAAATTATTCTACTGACAATTTTTTCTCTATAAACCAAGGTTTCTTTTCCTATGGACAATACAATGAAAACAATCTTCTCATCGTAATATACACAGTTCCTCTGTCATCACTTTTCGGTGAACAGTCAAATTAGTAAAACCTAGTTACAGAGAATAAGGATTACTTGAAATCTTTGAAGAAATGAATATAGTTTTCCTTTGTCATTTGAAGTTGAATTGGTTTCTTTGAAATAGGCTGGTTTGCGAACTCTGCACGATGCTGGACCTGAATTAAAAAGAGCAATATCAGGCAATCTAGAAGAACTCATTGATGACAACCCTGAACCAATGCATCGAGTAAGTTTCTTTTATTGGGTATTGGTTTTTTATTCTGAAATTACGATAATTATTTTTTATTTTCGTCATGTTAACCCTCCAGAATCTTTGCGTGGGTAACTGTACCTAGTGAATTTTAATGAACTTTTCCTCTCTTCACTGCTTCTTTCCTTTGTATATCATTGGAAAATTACAAACTCACTAACTGGAGATTTAAAAAGGAAATATATTAAATCCTTAGAATACCTCTGAAAAAAGCATTAAACAAACGCATGGGCAAACTGTTTGATCCAAGCATGAAATGCATCAAGAGTTGTGCTATCACTCTTTGATATTGGGCCAGAAAAAACTGGTTTTGACCACTGGAAATTAACTTGTAAGCAAAAAAAAGTCATTGGATAATATATGTATGGTCAGTAGGAGGTGCTACTGTTCCTCAGGTATCTAATTGCATATTACCTGAAAGGGAGGAGCTTTTTTTCAAAAATGTGACAAAATCAATGTATTTGAAAATCATATTGCTACAAATTTAAAGAAATAATCCCTTTGCCTCTAGCAAGTTTTATTTTATTATCTCTCCTCTTCCTCTAACCCTCACGTGCATCAATAATTTTAGTACCTATATCCATCATAAAATGTTTATGATTCTCTTATTTTCTTCTTTTTTCTTCTAGCGAAATCATTCTCTGTTTGGCAGTGTATGGTCCTCTATGAGAAGGCATCAAGGAAGTTTCAATCGCGCTCGATCTCTCAGACTGAATGCAAGTCAAATTAAGGTATGTATCTCCTTGTGAAAAAAACTTCCGATGCTGTCCTCAGTTTTCAAATTTTGCTTCGATAGTAATGTCATCAATTTGATTAAAGTTAACTTATTGGATTAAGTGATAAAGGTTAGCTAGGAATAATTGTGTTGTTTTCTTATTTTAATTTCAGATGAATCATTTAGATGTGCCTGGAAGAAACCTTCGCAAGGTAAACTTCTATTTCATTTATTGTCTTAAAAATCAAATTCTTTTTATCATTCGCTCTTAAAAAAAGAGGGAGGGAACTATCAGTGGATGAAGCCCGGAAAAAATGAGATATCCGCAGCAAATTGTATCACTAGCACTTCAGTTGTTTAGATGACTTGTGAAATTGAACTTTTTGAAGTTATCCCACCTTTGTCTCAAGAATAACAATGATCCACAGACATATGTTCAAAAAAGTCTGCCTCTATCGTTAGGTTTGTCATAAGGACCATTTTTCTGATGGTTTGGCCAGGGCAAAACAGTTGCAGTGACAGGGTGTTTGGTTTTTTTGATTTTGTGAAAATTATGCGATTTATTTACACTACCTTTGACGACCTTGTGAAGCTATGAAAATCAGACGTTGCTTTTTTAATCTCTTTCCTTTTCATATCTTTAAGTGAAAAAAGTGTTCTTTCTTTTTTCTTCTCAGGTCTCTCCTACAAATTCAATAGATTCCTTACCTTTCAACTCAATGCAAAAAGTTGTAACTGGAGGAGTAAATCATATAACTAACTTCACTCGGAATACCTTCTCCCCGCAGATAACAAAGTGAGTAATTGAAGCGCTGGGTGCAGAAAGGGCACTACTCGTTTGCTGTGTCTCAGAATCCCCACCAAAATTTCATTCTTTGTATTCAAAGCAAGTGTGCACAGTTTGTTGAAACTTTTACTGAATATTTTCCAGGACTATACAATCCTTTAAAAAAAACTTTTCAGAAATTCGCCCAATAATTTTCTCTCAAAAATATAATTAGCAGTAGAGATTCTAAAATACTGCAGTCAAGAAGTGCTCTTTCTGCACCCATCACCACAATTTGTGTAATAATTTACTGAAATTTTAGGTCAAAGTAATAAGAGTAAAAAGGCTCTTGGAATTAACTCAAGAAAAAAAAAAAAAAAAAAAAAAACTTGCATAGTGGTCAGAATTTATCCTCTTGGCAACTCTTTTCCAGTTGCATCAAGTGAGCTTGGAATCGACACTCAACTATTTTCTGGACTGCATTAAAACTGAAATGTTCTGTTTACCATCAAAAGATGTGTGATTACATTGGAAATGCTGTAGAATTCATTTATGTTGTAAAAAAAAACCTTAAAGGTGGCTTTAAAATGAAGCGTAACTAGATGCTATATCATTGTCTGCATTATGATCCGAAAGCAATCTAGTTCTATTCCTCCTCTATTAATTATTACCTTCTCTCTTCCTTAAACCTTTCCATAACTTTTTCACCTGCTTTTTTCCAGTGCAATGTCAATGCAAGACATGAAGAAGGACGATGAAGCGATGATTCCCCTTCAGCCACTCACTATTTCTAATTCTGGACCTCCATCTAGAGAGTAAGTAGCTTTTGGTCGCTGTTAATCCCTGTGTATTAATTATCTACTAGAATTCGTGGATCTCAATGAATGACTTCTGTGAAAGACTCTCCGGGAAAAGTGAATGACCCAAAACGAGAATATAATTGAACTGCATTTTATTTGATGAGAACGTGAAAAAAGTTGATTTACTAAATCAATCATTACAAATATTTGCATTGTTGCAAATTCTTGTCACATACTAAATCGAAACAGAAGTCAAGGTGTCTTTTTCTCCGCTAGTAACGAGTCATGCGTCTTGTAGCATTCACCAAAGCAATCCATGTAATGCATGTTTCAAAGTGCATTTTGGACAGAAATAATTTTTCAACATCATATCTTTTCTCTCCTTTTTTCCTACCTATTTCAAGTGGGGATCAAGCTCCTCTCTTCTTTCACTTTTAACCCTTGCCAAATTTATAGTATGCTCCAATGAGTTAGTATTTAACGGTGCCGAATAATTTTCAGAAAACCTGTGATTGGTACTCAATATCTTCACCCTTATGCATATGGTAAGCTCAATAAACTTATGGTTTGGTTGATTTTAATTCTCGTCATTCATGCTTTTTGATCTAACCCTTAAAGATTTTTTCAGTCTATTTTCTTGATGAACTGCAACTGAACCAGCTCAAATTTAAACATTGAATTCCAGTTCATTTTTAACTAAACACAAAAAAATGGTACCAAATAAAAACTTGGGAATTTAGTGTTTTATTTGTAGTCCTCACCCTTTTCTAGGTTCCTCTCTTCGTTTATCTCTTGAGTTTTTCTTCAATTCAGTTTTGATTATATTTCATTTTTCACTTATTCATTTTTTCCCCGAATTATTAGAAGCTGTGACACCTTTCATCTATTCCTTAATTTTTTTATCAATTTTTTGCACTTTCCAATTGTTGAAATATGCATCAATACATAGACAAAAATTTGTTGGTTTTCAAGGGATTTACAATAGGACGTAGAGAACCTTGGTAGTGTTTGCCAGTTTTGGTGATAGAATTGTATCTTTCCATTGAGTTTTTGTTTTATTTTTACTTATCATTAATTTCCCTTGCTTCATGTAACGAAACAGTTATTTTTAATCCTTTTATCGCAAAGGAATTCAGCAACTACATCTCCTCTTGTTGCCAATACACTTCAGCTCTAATGTACTGAGGCCAATATACCTTAGTGTTACAATTATTAATCTGCTTTCAAGGAAAATTAGCCAATGTCTCAGACCTTATGATTGAATCATTGATTATACACAAGTTTCAAGTATTTTTGAAATGACTTTTAGCCTCTTATGTAAAAATATTTATCCAATCACGCAGATTCGTCTAACTAAAAGAACTGATGCAAAGAGTTTTGCCTTGACAGGAATTAACAGGATCTTTCTCTAGATGTTAGTGACGATAACTCATTTTGAAGTTATCACATGTTACATCACTGGAAGCCCATTTTTGCGTGTGTTTTTTCTCCTTTTTTGAAACATCAGGATGATGATACATTTATACCTTTCTTTCCTTTAAAATATTTTTTCTCTTCGAAGCTCTCTTTTAAATCTATCTTTTTCTTTTATTGACCAAAAACGAGTTCCTAGTAGTCTAGAGTGACTTTGTGTTTCGTTCTAATCAATTCTACAAGGAAAAAATTATCATAGTGTTAATCAGTCACTCAAAGGGATCATGTTATCATTATAAAACAGGGTTATTTCAAATGAGTTACATTTTCCCTTGATAAACACAATAAGTGTTATGATTTGTCAGCAGTTTTAATAAAGTCAGATAAAATAAGGAAGAAAAAAAATCCATGTTTTTTCCTCTCCTTCAAGAGAGATTCAATTTTTGCAAATAAGATGAATGAATATTTTAAAATACCAAAAATGTCTTCCAGTTTGGTGCCTTTTGGCTGGTCTCTCAACTCTAATTGTACAGGAGAGAATCCATTTCTCAATGGCACTACTGGTAACTCTGGTCCATGAAAGAATGCAGCCAATTTGTATTTTCTTTTTCAACTTTGTGCTGGAATTTGAGTTTTTGCATTTGTGTGATATTAATGGAATGGTTTTGGTGTTTGGTTTGGTGTGTGTAGCTCAGGTGGGGAGTACAGCCCCCCTGTACGTCACTCATCGCGATTGAGTTGCATAGCAGGTGAGGATTCTCCCACTAACTTTTCAAGGATCGCTGGCGGTCTAAAGCTTGCTCAGGCGCAAGCAATGGCTGTTGCGGTTGCTGGATTTCAGCTTTCTCCAAACAGCAAACGCTCACCGTTGTTCCATAGAGCTTCATTTCATGGCAGAGGTACTACCTGTTTGTGTAAAATTGATTATTTACCCTGATTGACTCTTTTTAATCCCAATATCCCAACTCCGCATGAATTCGTTGAGAAAGGGTAATCAACTGAGTTAATAATTGGACCGAGTTAAGCAGAAAGGAACCAACCCACATTTTGGAAAAAATTGAGTTATGAGTGGTTTCGAACTCAACCACTGCTCCACTATCTATGGCCAAAAATTCAAAGTTTTTCTTGGAGCAAATTTTGCAGAAATTGAACTTGAAGTTTATCTTTTACATTGAGTCTTATGCAGCAGCTAAACTTTAAAACCCTTTTTCTCGGTTCAATCCCGATGTGGCTTGATTCCTTTCTGTTTAACTCCGTCCAATTATCTATTGTAAGGTGACACCAATAAATTTTATTCACCATTGTTGAAATTATACTCCCCAGAAAATTTTTTTTTTTGCAAGTAGGAACTCCTATTTTCAGCTTATTTTAGAAACAACGCATGTGTCACTAGTTTCCCTGACACTGCTTCCACAGATGAGTCAGAAATTGTATTTCCTAATTGCAAAATAAAGTTTAGCTGAACTTTCAATTTTTTCAGCCAGCTGGACAAAAACTGCTCTCATGATAAATTAGACTACATTTTGCAGATAGGAACTATTGATTTTGGCTAATCCACAAAAGCACCTATTTGCATAGGGAAACTATTGACACATATTTTGTTTGTGAAATGAACTGAAAATTAATGTTCCGTTCTGTAAAATTTAGTCCAATTTACCTTTGCACCATGATACCATTTCCCCTTGACAGTCACACATCATAAATTCAATTAGTTCAAATCTTAATCCAGGTTGAATATTTTGTCATGCAGGTGATGATCCAGACGGAACCAAAGCTGCTGAGAGACTTGCTCGCTCTCTTCCTGGTAGTCCAGCCGACCGGAGACCAAATTTTCCTGAAGTAGTTGGCTCCGCAGAAAGTCTTGTCGGCCGAGTAAGTTTCTGCTAGAAGCATATTTTATCATCTTTCAATTTTTCCAACAGAGAAATTTAAGACAGAATTGCTTTGCCCTCAATTAGTATTGAAAGGAATTTGATCTCAAGTATCATTTGTAGGGCTGTGTGAACAGTGAATTTTTCGAACGAAGCGAATAGCGAATAATTTCGGCAACTATTCGCGAATAGCGAAGCGAATAACGAATAATTTAAGTCAATTATTCACAGTTACGAATAGTAAAACGAATAATTGGAAATTACTTTTTTAAGTGTGAAAATTCGCGAATATTACAAAAGTCGACAAAAAAAATGTGACTAAGTCTTTCAATCCTTAATTTGGACTCTTTGCTTATTCTCCCAATCGCAATCGCGCTCGCTGTTCGTAAACTCGGCAAAGTCGGTAAAGATCAAAGGAGATCCGCCGTTCGCGATGTCTCGGGAAGAAGCGGAAGCCTTGCGCAGGTCCTCGCAACGTTACACGATTGCCACTCGGAAATTCGTTATTTTTGATGGCGCGAATATTTGAAAATTCATTCCTCGTGACGGCGCGAATATTTGAAAATGTCAGTTCAAAAATTCACTATTCGCGACAGCGCGATTATTCGCAATTTGCGAATAATGCGCGAGGCAGACGAAGCGAATATTCGCGGCGCGAATAGTCGGAATTGCGAATATTCGCACAGCCCTAATCATTTGGTATTGATAGTAGACCACTAGCTGAGGTACGAATTTAAGCAATCTGATGTGTGTTCCCTCTTCAAAATTTTACTTGAAACACGATTTGTGCATCAAATATCATTGAAGTTTACTCCTAACTGAGGAACCAATATTTTCATGCAGCACTGGTCATGAAAAATTTGAATTTCTCTCTCACAAGAAAAATACCAGAGTCAACATGATTCAAATTGTGCCCTTTAAAACGGCTTTTGAAGGCTCCGAATTGAGCGGTTTTCGTTTCCCACCAAGTGTTTTTCAAAAATTAATAAACATGCAACAGCTGAGATGAAGGCTGAGATTGAAGTTACCATTTTCATTTCATTTTAGCAGTGTAAAGCCAAGTTGCTCATCAGGTTAAATAAACTACACTAGCTTACTTTGCTGTGATGTATGGAAAAGTGTTTGAGTCTGTCGAAATTTTCAGTAAATTATTTAAAATCTTGCTATTATAGTCGCATTATTTCTGAAAATGAATTTTTACTCTGCAGGTCCTCGCTGAGCAAGGACTAGGGAAGTTCGCTGACCCTGACTTTGTGCGCAACACATCAAGGGAGCTCCAAGAGGCGCTGAACATGACTGAGGAAGAGATGGACCGTGCTGCACACCAGCTTATGGTTGCCGAGCGACAGGGTCGCTCTTTTTCGTTTCAAGACTATAATTCTTCATCACAAAACCCTCCATTATAGCACAACGCCTCTTCCTTCAACCAAGTGCCTGTATTTATTCCCCATCCTCACCGGATTGTCATTGTTCTCCAATATATAAATGCGAACATAGCTGGACTTTGTTCTGCAAATTTAAATGGGGGCCTCTTTCATAGCAGACTCTTTTTTTCTTTATCTAAGAACTCTTTTGTAGTTCTTTAAAGTTAGTGTAAATCCAGCAGTGATGGATCAATTTAAAATCAACAAGAGATGTATTTACTATTGAAATTGATTTTCTCATCAAACTAAAATGATGATCACACTGTTTTACATTGCCCCATTTCTCAATTTCAATATTTTGAAGAATCGTTTCAGATTTGCCGATTTCTCACAGCTGACGTTATTAATCACACCGAGACTAAATTTTGACTTTAGTCGTAGAAACATTGCTGAAATGTATCAGTCAAACTTAAGTAAACGTCAACTACATGGGCTCAATGAACTAGCTTTTATTATGCACCTTTGAACCAAAAAAGGTTCCTATATATTTGTATCCAGAGTCATGGAAGAGGAGTTCCTGAAACAAAACGTCAGTAGTTGAACTCAATATTCCTCATTCAAATGGTCACTGAATCTTGACTGAAACTCCTGATTCTAAATTTTTTATATTGCTCATTCTTTAATTTAATTTTCTACTTTGATTTTCTCTTGCAGGGTGTCTACAATTTTTGAAGTTAAAAGACTTTAGATAATGTTAGAAGACCTCTGATTAGAATAGAATTTACAATTTTTCATGATTGCTCCAGAAATTCGTAGGAGATCTTATAAAAAATTCTCATCGTTTTAGATGGGTTGACCAATGTTATTTTTCTTTATTAATTCATTCATTTTTTAAATTTTTTTTTAACTAATACCTGTTCCAAATATGTGGTTAGAATTTCAATAATTTAACCCAACATTTCTCTTAAATTGTTAACAGGAATATAAAAAAAGTGAATACTAACATTTACTTTCTTGTGCTATTTTAATAGTTTGAATTATGCAATGTTCTTATCAAATTTTCAAGTGACTTTTGAAATTTAAGCATCACAGCTTGATGAAAAACATTGAAAAAATTACCTCAGTTGCCTACTAGATGCATGATCAATTATTAAATAAGCACCTTATTAGTAACCAAAATACTTCACAATGTTCATACTGAAGTAAAATAGTGGAACAAAGTGGTTATTTTGAAAGAAATTTTGGAAAAAATGCAATTGAAAATTTTATGCGCTTCTATTTGTCATAAGGTATCTTTAATATATAAACTTTTGCAGCTTAAATTTGTGAAGTTTGAACCAATTCCAAAAAATTTTCTTTACCTATTTCCTTGGAGCTGAAATGATCCCAAAAAATTAATCCTTTCAAAAATTGTAGACATTTAGGTAAGAATTGGTGAGTTTGACGCTATTTTTTGGCATCATAGCAAGCCATGAAGGAAAGGTTGTAATTCAAAGCTCACAATTGCCATAAAGTAGTGCTTTCATTGACTGAATGGGCCACTAGACAGGGTAAGAATTAAAACACAATACACATTTCCTTGACAAAATTTTATACATGACACAGAAAACATTTTCAAAATTAACTTACCCAGCAATAAAGTGGCTTATCGTGTTGGAATTAGAATCTGGCAATACCTACCAAACGCCTGCTCTTGGGGAGAGTAGAGTTGACACAAGTCAAGTGAACATAAAAGTGAGGCAGATCACTGAAGTTTTTAAAAGAAATTTCCTTCCTCTAATGCACGCATAAGCGTGGTGATTGTACATCTCCTACCACATGAAAACTCGTCCAAAAGGACATTGGTACACTAGGGAAACCATTTGGACTTAAGTAACTCATCAACAAAAATTTATTTTGTCCTTTGACTCACGCAGACGTTAGTTTTTTAATCCAGGAGACATCTGAATTCATACACAAAGAACGTGTCTTTTTCTTACATTCTCTCCCTCTTTCCGACTTTTTAAGGACACCTCACAGAGGTCGATATCTATTTAAGCGTACCACAAAAAGTGGGCCAAAATTTGGGAAACAGTTCTCAGAACATATTGAAGAAATTCCAAATCAAGCTGCTTTCCAAGAATACCTCCCAAAATTCAGCTGCAGCTTGATTCTAGCTCAGTATTAATGGCATGGCAAGTTATTAAAAGTTTGCATGTTACTTGCCGGTATGGCAAAAACTCCCCAATTCTTTTACCATTCTGTTCTTGGCATTAATGTGTGTTTGATAAGGTATCTTTGTATTGATTGTTTTTGATGCAATTTTGTGATACATATCGTTCTTTTTTCTCTTTTTTTTCTTATTAATTCAAGTTTACCCCCTTTCTTGTCATATGTTGTTACAACTCCAGCAGCGCAAGGGAAGAAACACTTCGTTAAGAATTCAAACATTTGAGTTACATTAATCATAGTTTGGTACTTTGAAAAAATCTCCTGCAGTTCCAGTCTGAACGTTGTAAGTGAGGAATGAAATTTTTCAACAGAGTTGAATAATTTGTCCATTAAGCACCTGTTTCTATGAGTACCTACATGGAAGTGGTGAATGAACTCGAAGATCAGAAGATAAACCGAAAAGATTGTCCTGTGCTGTTGGTGTTGGTGAAAGTTAAATCCGATTTTTTCATCCCCTCTTCTAAAAAAAATTAAATTGTTTTCTCATCATCAATTTATGGTAACTTTAAGGAACCAAAGATAAAAAATGCCAATCGTGGTAAATGTTTTTACCGTTCCTGCAGAGAGGTATGGAACCACCTTTTATAAAGGCTTCGTTTTTTACCTTTGTTTATAAATTTTATTCCCTCTTTCCTCTTTTTCATTGTACAGATTTCTTTGTTTCCTTGATGAATGTTTGTAAATAAGAATATTTTGTTGTTGTTTATAAGAATTACCTGATAGGTACATGTATTGTTGTTTTTATACCTACTTACAAACGGAGTCTACTATTCTCAAGTGGAGTCTGTTCAGAAATTCTGCTCCTTATGAGTAAGTCTTGGTTCTTGATATCCATGCTTATCATGCACAAACCACTAAATAGTCTCAAATTCTTGCATCAATATTTTCTACTTAATTTCTTTGTAAAAATTTACAATTTTGTTTGTAATTTAGACGAAAGGTTTGTTCGAAGTATAGCATGATTCTCAATAAAAGAGACTTAATAATGAGATTTCATTTGAGGATGATTAATCTGTATTAACATGTGGAGCTGGTCTATGGTTAATCACCAATTCTTTCTGTACCATTTTGCTTTTTAAAAGAACTGCAGAAGTTATCTGTCTTTAAATGTTAATGATTTCAGTATCATCATTTTTAGATGAATTTCTCGAGGGAAATCCTGTTCAGTTAAAAGACAAAATTACTAAATCACTGAAAAATGTAAATAACAAGTCCCAAGTCCTTCATTAAATACAAAAGTCTGAAACATGAAGGGAAATATACAATGTTAATACCTCACATGAATTCAGTAATTATTGAATCAACTTAGGTACACATTTTCCTACTTTTCCAGTTCCGTATTACTTTCGTGTTATTAGCTCAACAAAAGTACCTATTGTCTTTTTAAATCGTCTATATCTTATCAATCGTCTCTTAATTTATTCTTTTATTATTTATTATCTGATTGTAGATCACCAAATATTTTTTATTGTTACTTTAATCAGAAAAAGTTTCCGTTGACTAGCTTGAATATAATATCAATTTTTTCCCCACCTTATGAATTTACGTATGAATTTTCCTCTGTGCATCTCTCTCCTTGCTCTGATTAATGGAAGTGACCTCCTCTGCTCCTTAAAAGAAAAGGAAAAAATGAGAGCTGATTTATTTCTTTACGTAAAATGCCATTGAAAGTAGTTGTTTTAAAGTTTCTCCCAGAAGTTTTTTAATTCCTTGTTATTATTTGCTGCCATACATTTTATACAACAGATTGTGCTCATCATCTTGACGAGACTGTTACTCAGTACATCTTTGTCTCTAATTTATCATGGAAAATTCGCAAAGTTCTTAAGGGACACTGTTGATAAAAATACATAAGTTTTTCTTGTCAACAAATTATTGCTGCCCCAGTTGTTCTGATGAACAAATTTTATAAATTTCCTGGCCTCTAAATAATTAAATAAGGAATGGACTTGACAGTTAAAAATTAAAATCCTATCACCTTTGTAAAAATTGGCTGTACAATGGAATTTTGAAACATAGGCCAGCTATATGATTAGTCATAGCATGAGTAGTCCGGCCATTGGGTCAAAAAGAAATCATATAGCAGGGCTACGCTATGCAAGCTACAACAAATCCTGTAGCCAGGCTATGTGGGCTATGATAAATCACATAGCCAGGCAATGTTTCAAAATACATTGTGGGTGCAGCCAATTTTTGTTATTTGATCAATATTTAGTTTCCAAATATTTATCTCAAAGGTGAAATAGTTGGTTGTCAAATGGTCAAATTTGCGCCCATTAACATGCTGCATCCAACCACTAAGATTCTCTCTTATTACTAATATTACCATTCTTTGTACACCATTCATGTCTACTGATTAGACCACTTACATTTTGCAATGAGGAACTAATATTTCTAGCTCATTTTAGAAACAACACATGTGCCATAGGTTTCCCTATGCAGGTAGGTGCTTCTATGGATGAGTCGGGAATAGTAGTCCTTAATCGTGAAATTCAGTCCCATTGAGTTCTGGGTAATGCACAGGAGATCCTTGTGACCTCCATAGATAAAATTATTTTTTTACACTATTACAGTGTTTCCGGGCCACACTGTTAATTAATTAGTTTTCATATTTATGAGTAATTCATTAATGTGTTGTATCAACACACTATATTGAAGTTTATCGTTTTTGTATTTTTATTTTTTTCAATAGTGATAGAGGTGCAGGGAAAATAATGTTTCAACTAGATCTGCCAGACTATGGTGCAGTTTTCCGCAATGAAATTTGATTTGACTTAATCCACACTCTCACTTGACTTTAATTTATATAAAATTTGTATATTTCCCTACTGTGTTGAAGACCAACAAATATCTGTAAATGGGGATCAAATTTCGCACATGCTCTCCTCTTTTACTGTTTTCTTTCCTGTTTACTTGTCTCCAACTGAATCTTTGCAAGAAAAGTGGAGTTTCTAAAATTGTTATTTTGGTCTGTAACTGTAAATTATTTTATACTAATTATTCTGTAATAAAGAATATTGAACAATACACACAAAAAATTTTAATTGAAATGCAAACGCAGTAATGGCCTCCCTAAAGATATCGCCCTCAAGACTTCCTTGTGCCTCAAAATATCCTCTTTTAATCTGCTATAAATTGGATAAATTCGAACACATGGGATTGAATTGCATTGCGATGTTTAACTCGTAAATATCGTTATCTGTGTCTCCATCGATGAATAAAGAATAGTTTGTCAGTTGAAACTTTGCAATGCAATGATGGCCCTCTACTCCAATCACCATGTCTCAATTTTTCCAAAAATTCCTGATGGATGTCTTTAGCCAAAAGATTAATCTACGGAATGAAAGATGAAAAACTACTGGAGTAAAATAAAATTGCTCTGCTGTCTTGGTAGATATCAAGAGAATGAAAGGATACGTAATCAATGTGGGGGGAAAAAATTAACATGAGTATTATTAATTGTATAAATACTTTTATTCTAGAGTTACAAACGCAGTGTTGCCTGCTGATGAACTCTTAAAAAATAGTGAACCAATTGTAACAGAACCGTATAAATTATTATCTCTATTTACAAAACAATTTAAAACTATAAATTAGATTTTCTCACTAGAACACTTACAACTGAACAATTTAGTAGTAAGCAAAAACTCAAACTTCTTTACCTATCATAGGCCTGGATTACAATTTTTGTGGGTACTTGACGCATTACCTGTGTGCTTATCGGACAAAAAAATCTTACTTGTTACATACGTAAAGGTATTTTATTTTTCCTGACACAACCTCTTTTGATGAAGTTCTAGTAGGTGTGTATAAGTTACAAATTGGAAGCATGACGTCAGAGTTACGATGATACATATCTCTGTTGATAATTTCAGTTAGTTAAATGAAAATAGGTACTATCCCATTTATATAGGTACCTCTGTTTGACAGAAAAATGTATCTACTTCTGTAGGAAGAAAATAATGTCAGGTCATACACTTAGCCCTCAGGTAAATTTAAAATGCCACAGTGTTCCTTCAAAAATTGAAAAATAAAATTTAAAAAAAAAAACAAAAAAACTAGGACCTTTTTTTTTTGTAACTTCGTTGGAATGAAGCAAAGACATGGGCGCTGCAAGAAAAATTATGGGTTTGTGTAAGGGGGAGGGGGGGGTGTCCATTAAGCCTGCACCATGGGCATAGTTGGAGGGACAGGCGGGCCTGTCCTCTCTTCCAGAGCGGAAAATAGTATCATCTGGCTCCCCAAAAATTCTGGATGGTGGAAAAAAAACCTTTGTCAAGATTAAGATTTTCTCGCAGTGGTCCACCAGAGGATGCCGTAATAGGATGCTATCCATTCCCAACCAAAGAAAGTAGACATTTTTAAAGAACCAGTCGTTAAGATGCAGGTATAGTTTTTTTTTTTTTTAACCTGTAGGTATACAGTGCATCCACTTCCCTTTGTCAAATCGTTGTCGGTGATGAAGCAGTGATCAACTTTGACTTCGCACTGGCAAGGCAAAGACGTCAAGAATGAGACGAAAAGAAATATTAGAAGTCCTCGAAGAGCTTCAAGTCGGACTCACCGACAGAGGGCGCTGATCGCCAATCTGCCTCGGGGTACTCGTCGAAGTTTCGCGTGTCACCATCGTAGCCCACTTGTGGTATGATCGGTGGCTAGAAACACACAATACAATTCAGTTAGTGGCTGCAGGTAAAAGTACTTTGTCAGGAGCACCCTTACACACAGATTATTGATACAGCAAGTAAGACGGTGAATGTATCAAATTAAATACTATATACATACATAACGTCGCTCCCACAACGCACTCTGGCGTTCTGTGACACCCAAACGCCGCACATATGCCTATCCTCCCAGAGGTTATCGGGCAACTGACATCGCAACATCTCTTCGTTAACGCCCTGCCGCCACCCCTTTATTAAACATAATGCGATTCTAAATCCTTTTTCTGAATTTTTTTTATATTACTCATTCTACCTATTCTTTCAGGCAATAGTAATCCACTTCAATTATGAGATTTGCTGCGTTGGAACAGGACCGGATTTAGGGGGTAGCCACATGGGCCGCGGCCCATGGCGGCAAATTTTGCAATTTTTTCAAATGTAGGTATAAAAAAAAATCGGATAAAAAAATAAATAAATAAATAAAAAAAAAAAAAAAAAAAAAAAAAAAAAAAAAAAAAACTTCAAACGAAAAAAGGCAACAAAATCTCTTAGGGTCGTTTGTAAGATCTCTTGTCAACCCCTGGTCACCAAACCAGTGGTCAGACTCTGACCATCAGTCAATCTTCTTAATCAGCCTAACCACTGGTTAGCGAGAAAGAACAAAGGCTGGCCGGGACTTGACCTGAAGAAAACAGGGAGTCATACACACCCATACCTCTGGTAAGCACCTGACTTATTTCCTGAGAGTGTAGTAATTTCTAGTTTTGTCGTCTTTCGGTGATACAATGAGATAGCACCTTTAATTATAGTCGAGTTTTAAGAGAAACCAAACACTCAATATTTGACGTAGAGCGGCGCGGCGCAGAGAGCAATGATGACAAGGACTTGAGATAAAAAGGAGAAGCCCTCGGCACGACGGTTGGCATGTAACACATGTTAGCGCCTACAAGACTGCGTGAATACTTCACGCATTGCGTCAAACATACGGCGGTCAGCAACGGTCGGCGTGAAACGTATGGCGCCTACAAGACTGTAAGAATACTTCACGCATTGCGCCAAACACAGCACAGTGCAGGCAGCGCGGCAAGGCAGAAGAAGTTAAAATTATTAACCCACATTAATGTTTCTTCTTTCACAATTTTTTTGTTCATTTCTTGTAAATGGAAGGCATTGTCCACGTACAGATAGGTTTGCGGAACTTAATTTTTGCGCAAAGTTCCTTGAACTTTTGTTTATAGTGTCGACAGAGCTTTCGCAAAAATGTGTCCAACACACGAGTAAACGCTTCTTATGCACCCCTTCCCCTCCGGCACGTTGACTTGATGGTTTTTATTGATGTCTCAAAACGAATGAGAAGGGGGCGGCAAGATACAGGCGGCCCATGGGCGGCAAGTAGGTAAATCCGGCCCTGCGTTGGAAACGCACCGTGCAGGTTGCAACGTTACAAATCCCATGTCACGTCACTTTCATCTACAAAGGACTTGATTATCGTTTTTTGGAAAAACTCTCTCCTGATTTTTCTTCGCTACTTTAGCAATACGTATTTTCCGAGAAAGCGCGCAAAAATTTCAATCAGTGTTCTCTGGAATCAGGAAAAAAAATATGAATGAAAATCAAGCCCAGCGATCGATATCCGAGGTTTTCTGTAGTTTTGGCATCGTGATAATTATTCATATTATTGATACTAACACTTTTATTAGGCTAATATTGTATACTAATACTGATACTCACGATGCATCACTGATCACACCTAGGAAGATAAATACTTACCTACTCAACACAATGCTCAGCTCCTTAAACAGGGATCTCTATTGTGTTGCCCGGCGAATGTTATGTGGCCTACTCCAACAATTGAAGGCGAAATAGCTGAGTGCGCAACTGACCCTTATGCCCCTGACCATCATGTCTATTGAAGGACTTGGTGGACAACTGGGATACGAGTAAGGGCAGTTTTTGACATTTCAAGGAAAACGTGTTTACGTTTCAATATTTCATGAAGCCTTGTAGCAGAAAGAAAGTTCATATCCACTTTTTTAATGCTTAAGGTGATTTGACGGACTCCAGTTTTTGTGTCAGGGAGACGTGCGATATATCGCTCGTTGCTCTGATACAAAAAATGGCGTCCGTCGAATTACCTTAAAACTGAATTTCAATAGTAAATTTATCACAGAATATATTTTTTTAAGACTCGTTTCAATTGAAATCATTAATATTTCAATCCTTTTAAAAACCACCCTTATCTCACTTGTTTTCCTTAAACCCCTCAATCATGTTGTCTTCCAAGTTTCTGTTAGAAAAAGTCACTGCAAAATCTGAAAAAATTGCGCGCATTTTGTTTGTTTTGAAACCATTTTGAAACTTACCTTCAATCTTCTACAATAGACATCGTGCCAGTCCACCCCTTTAAACCACCGGTGCCTCTTAATATCTTCAGCTCCATTCTAGAACAAAATTTCGTCATCGTAACAAAATCGAGAGAAAAATTAATCGAGTTTATTACAGGGCATTAAAGACAAGGACTAACATCTTGGGAACTGTCGTTTTCGGGGCGAGGACAAAGCACATGGTATTAGAGGTGACAAAGGGACGAAAACATCGAGAAATTGGACAGGACATTAAGTTCGAAGGAGTTCCCAGGCTCAAATATCTGGGCAATATGTTCTGGCCCTGGTGAAAATTGGCAGTAGAATGTGTGTTCCAAAATACTATAGACCTAAAGCCGGCTGTAAGATTTCCAATAGCTTCTGTAGCCGGCTGTACAATTTCTTATAGCCTTTTATAGCCGATGGCGATTAAGCAACAGCCAGACGATAAAGTTTATGCTAAACGTTACTAAATACGGATACTAGGACTTAGTTAGTTTTTGGACTACCGCTCCCTTTTTGTGCCGTAGTATCTTGATTAATTTTGCGGGGAAAGCTCCGTACTTTTGACGGATGCCTGCCATTCTTAATTTAGAGCGCCTTCAATTTCTTATGATACTGTGTAATACCTCTGGTGTGAAATAGTTGCTTCAGACGCCGTAGCACGCTGCGGCGCGGCGGGCGGGCAGAGAGCACGAAACACGCATTGGCGCCTACAAACCTAACAGGGATACTTCACGCATTGCGCAATGCGTGAAGTATCCCTGTTAGGTTTGTAGGCACCAGTGGGTCGCCGCTCCGCTTTGTGTTGAGCTCTAATATTTAATCTCGCGGAGTCAGCGTTTTTCAACTCATGATTTTGAAGTGTTTGCACACTCTGTATGGATTATTCTCATTTTAATTGATGAAAAAAAAAGTATGTTTTAAAGGAAAATATAATGCGTGTTTTGTAAATATGAAGGTAGTTCCGTATCAAACTTAATGATTTCCAAAGCACACGAATTTCTACACAATTTCTTATAGCCTTTTACAGCCAATGGCGATAAAGTGTGAAGCCCGGCGATAGGAACTATAGCCCGACTGTATACTTTTTTATAGCTTCGTATAGCTCGGCTATATGATTTGCTCCGCTTTTTACAGCCAGCTACATGATTTTCAGTAGCCTTCTTTAGTCGATTATAAGAACTCCTATGGTATTTTGAAACGCAGTTCCTATCGCCAATTTTTACCAGGGGGATAATGAAGACAAATATAATTCCTGCAATCAAATCGAGAGAATAATAGCTCATTGGATTATTAGAAATCCTAATTAAGTACCAATTTCCGGACAAAAATTCTCGTTGAGTCCTTTTTGAAACGGTATTTCTGTTGATTCAAAGAGACGTTCTGTCACTTTAAAATATTTCCGGTTGACTGCACCAGATGCTCTGCCGGGAATTATGAACTGCAAAATATTTCTCAATGTAAGGTCAGGATACGAACTGGCAATGAAGCTGACACCACAAGTCTTGGACTGATTAAAAGCAAGCTTTTATTATGAAGAACTAAGGTACCTGCACCGAACCGAAGATTATGCTCCTTTGCCACAGATCATCCAAAATTGACGAAACACTCCTATCTATTCGCCACGTTTCAGTCATGGTGGAAAGTTTGAAAGAAAATGCCGATTTTGCAAAATCCAACTCTCATTTGTCCAATGAGAGTCGAAAATAAAACTGAGAAAGGAGAAGAAAAATAAGAAAAGAAAAAGCCGAAGATGAAGAGACGAGGGTGGGGGAAAGAAAAGCGAATGAAGCAGAAGATCAAAAGAGGAAGAAGAAGAACAAAAGAGAAAGAGGAATAGGTACTGGAAGCTCACTGAATTAATAGCTATTCAACGGACCGGAAAAGGTTACTTTTACGCCATATCAGTTCGCCTTCATTTTATAGTGTAGGCAACATAAGTTCCCACGTGATCGAACAGTGGTATCATTTACCGTATAACATTAATACGGTCCCATCACTCCCATCGGGTGACTTAGTCGTGGACACGATCATTTTTGTTCAAATTGCGTAATCTTATAAAAATGCTTTAATGGTATGCTTTTACGTCGCTTGAGGATTGTTCCGAATATGGTTTACCATAAACGGCCAGTAACGTAACTGTTCTCCTCACGCGGTTTTCTATTGTACTGATTTTCTTGATTCCAGTCCGAGAAGAAAATAAATGAGATAGGCGAAGAAGAAGAAGAAGAAAAGAGGAAAAAGGAGAACAAAAGAGAATTGGTGGTGATGATAAACTTGGCTTGTAAACTTGGGGTGCCTAAAAACTGAAAACGTGGAAGGGAAAATATGAAAATCCTCGATATCAAGATCTTACCTTCATGTTTCCAAGGCGCTTGGTTCGGTCCTGAACTAGAAGTTTCTTAATAATATCTTTGGCCACAGGGTCCAGGTGTCTGGGCCATTCGATTTTACCCTCGAGAATTTTTTTGTAAATTCCGAAAGGGTTGTCATCGAAAAAAGGAGGATAACCGGCCAGCATTTCGTAGATGAGCACACCTGGAATAGAGGAGTAAATTCAACTTTTACTTTACGTTTAGTACTACTTACTTACTTTTTAAAGTTCTAGACGTGATTTTGGGTGTGATAGAAATGTTTTCATATCCAACTTCTGAATTAAGTTCGGATCGAACTTTGATGAATATTTTTGCTTAATTTGCAAAATTAAGCTTTGAGTGTGATTATCATTCATTTCTCAGCCGACTATACGTGTTCCTCTGGGTCGGGTTTGTTTACATTGGTCCAACTTTGGAGCTCCATGATAGCCTAAAACTGATGAACCAATCAGAGAGCGGCACAGAGATGGCAATACACTCCCAAATACAGGTACTCTAGGTATAACTAAACACTAATCAGTCAACGATGGGGTGGTCAACAGGTAATAAAAAGATAGATCAGTATTGCTGGCATGTAATTATTGCCTAGGGAAATGTTGGGTTTCCGAGGATAAAATTTTCCAGTTTGGGAAACTTTCGTGGAGTATGATGAAAAGAAAAGTAAGTGGAAACTCGGAGTAATCACGTAAAAAGAAATCCGGCGAGCAACATGTTCGGATGGTATCAAATTTCTCCCCTGCGCCTCCTCAGATCAAATATGTCACTTATAACACGCCTTAAACAAACGGGCTTGACATCCACTGGGTGCCTCTTATCCAGACCGGCCAAAAATAGAGTAGACGCTAAGACAGAAAGCGACTAACGTTGCTCGGGCCGCTAAAGTTGCCTTCATTTCATTTTTATTTCAGAAAAATGTTATCAAATTTTTATCTATTCGCGACCGTCCACTGGAAAAGGGCCCTGCGGCTGATTGTTAAAATTGATAAACAAAGCAATAGACATAGGGAGTATGGAGCGATCCTATTGGTTGAAATGGATGGCTCCTATAGACTAAAGGAGAAAATGTTGAACTAACTACATTGGAAAAAAACACATTGGATCTAGAGTCCAAACTCTAAACATCGACAAGAAAAAGGACTCTTGATTCAATCAGATTTAAGCTTAAATCAAAAGGAAATCCGCTCAAATTAAGAGGCTTGGTTCTTGATTTAAGCTTAAATCTGATTGAATCAAGAGTATTTTTTCTTGTCGATGTTTAGAGTTTGGACTCTAGATCCAATGAGCGATGACTATGATTTGAGCGGATTTCCTTTTGATTTAAGCTTAAATCTGATTGAATCAAGAGTCCTTTTTCTTGTCAATGTTTTCAAGAGTCTGGACTCTAGATCCAATGTGTTTTTTTCCCAGTGTATAGGGTCTCTCTTGGGTCGCCGTTAGTTAGTCTATTTCCTACCTCCTTTGTCCATTGCAACCACCCACTTCCACCAATAGGATTCCTCCATATCTCTTTTATCCTCTTTGTCTATAGTTTTGTCTATCAATTTCAATAATCAGCCTGCAGGTGTAGCCAAAATACTGGTATCAGATACGTTATCGTAAGGGTACCATATTTGAGGGGCTTAAATGGCAAGTGGGATAAATGCAGATTTTGAACAAATTGAGATATTGATGATTTCAACTAAACTGGTCCTACACAATTTTCTGTGATTAATTCCTTGCTAAAATCCAATTGTCAAGGACCAAAAAGTAAGTTTGAACTTTCTTTCCGCTGTGAGGCTACAGGTAATTTTTAATCTTAAAACACGCATTTCTTGAAACAGCAAAAACTGAACTTATACCCCTTGTCCTCCAAGCCCCTCAATTAATTCGTATTTTATACAGCGTTAAAGACTTATATCTAGGTGTGGCGTGGTTAATACCAACTACACTGGAAAAAAAACATTGGATCAAGAGTCCAGACTCTTGAAAACATTGACAAGAAAAAATACTCTTGATTCAATCGAATTTTTGCCTAAATCAAGAGCCAAGCCTCTTAATTTGAGCGGATTTCCTTTTGATTTAAGCAAAAATCTGATCGAATCAAGAGTATTTTTTCTTGTCAATGTTTTCAAGAGTCTAGACTCTAGATCCAATGTGTTTTTTCTTCCAGTGTGCACCATGACACGCTGCGGCGCGGCGGGCGGCCGACCAGCGTAGCGCAAAACGCGCACTGGCGCCTACAAACCTAAGTGGATACTTCACGCATTGCGCAATGCGTGAAGTATCCCTGTTAGGTTTGTAGGCGCCAGTGCGCGTTTTGCGCAATGCGCGAAGTATCCCTGTTAGATTTGTAGGCGCCAGGGCGCGTTTTGCGCCGGCATGCAAGCCGCCGTTCCGCTCTGTGTTTGGTTTTAATATTTAAACTCCAATGTGTTTTTTCTCCAGTGTACATTTCTTCGTTTGGGAAACAACAGTGCTTGGATCCTCAAAGCTGTCGTGCAGTTATACCTTATTTCATGAATTTATTCTCGACTCTTTACCCCTTTATTGCCTGTTTATATTAAATTTATCAATCTACTATAAAGGAGGATTTTCAAGGAAATTGGCAACGATGATTGATTAGCCATAGCCTATTAAACTTATTTGTTTGCCCCGAGAATTTCTCGACTATTTATTTCTCATTTTAAAGTTCAACTCAAAGTTTCTCAACAAGATAGTGAGCGTATAGATGTAGCAGTTACTCTCGTCCTGATCAAGAGTATTTTTTCTTGTCAATGTTTTCAAGAGTCTGAACTCTAGACCCAATATGTTTTTATTCCAGTGTAGTCTACATATATTTGAAGGTTGGTGCCCAGCACGTACAAAACACGTGTTACTAATACTTGCTTGTAGTGCCTGCAGTGTTTCCCGCTGCTGTATTTTTTCCCTCAGAAATCATAAGTTGACCATACTTATTTCTATTTCGATGATTTTTAAATAGTCTGCAGACTTTATATGAGAGAGAGAATTGTTAGCTCGGTATTAAACATAGTTTAAATGAAAACCTCGACATGACAGAGCCCGGGGCTCGGAAAATTTCATGTCATTCAGGAGGATGTTTGTGCAACCTAGGGTCACGATACGTTACTCTGATATTTGCGAAGGTGGGTAAAAATAATTCATTGATAAGGTCAATCACTAAGACTGTCACATCTCTGGCCCTTCTATCCTGAATAATCACTCACTTATGTATGAACCCGAACCTCTTACAGAGGCCTGCACATTTCGTCGCCTACCTGACATAAGGGCGTAATTGCACTATGCTATGAACCCTGTCTTCCATACGTTTCAATGCTTTTCCGGGCTCATCTCAATGTATAGTTACGCCCTTATGTCAGCCAAGCGACGATTTGGAGCATCCACACACCCCACACTCTCGCTTGCTGTGGTTTTGAAATTGTGGGTCCTTGAGTAGGTAATACCTATTTTACATGGTATTAATTTAATATCCCGAAAAAAGGACACTTTATCGGTTATTTAATAACCAATTTAATACGTATTAGAATTGGTATACTTTTTACATACACAGAGGCAATGTTTTCTGGGGTGCGATTGCAACTGAGTGACATTAGGAAATCTGATCATGAGGTCTCCACGGAAGTCTTTTTTCCCCCACTTTTTTCGGTGCCTATTGGTCATATTATTACAGCCAGTGAACGGTCAATATTGACAGGGGTGCATTCAAAAAAATGCGCAATGATTGAACGTTCGAGTTGAAAATGGCGCCCTATTTGTCCACGAACTACTGCTCGTTTTGCGCGTGGCTTTGTGAACACAAATAGTCAGCGCGGATCGGCCCTTGAACAGGTGTTTGGCGCGTGATTTTGCAGTGAATGTGGCATCGCGCTCACATAATTTATTACTCTGGGAGCTTGAAAAATGATCCCTGGGATGAGACTAGGCCGAACGCCAGAAACTGGATACACTTCCATCGAAATAATTATTGACACGTGTGATCTTCGTCAGGTGTACTGGCGTGTAACAATCATCATAATAAATACAAAGATCAGCGAGAATTTCCCGGAAAAGTTCTTCATGTCGCAAGGAAATGTGTGATTTTCCACACGGGAAGAAATGTTAGGATTCTTGAGAGGCGATTAGGTGTAAATTATTGACGTTCAGTTTTAACTTCCGATATTTTGGATATCATTTGCGAATAAAAATAATCACACGGAGAGGTAAGAATTTGTTGAAAAAATTAATTTAAGAAGGTGAAAAACGACTAGGACGGTGTCTAGCAGAGTCCTGGATTTTTGTTCTCTTATTGTGGGGGGGGGGGGGGGTGGAGGGGGAGCAAGGACCCATTTCTCATTCTTGGGAGTCTACTGGTCGTGAATGGCTATATACAATCACAACTTTTCTAGAGGAGTCTACCAGCCATTTGGGGTAACTCATCCGTCTAACCACGCCTATTAGCAGAACCTTATCCCACCTTCTCCCACCTTACCCTCCCTTATCCCACCTTATACCACCTTAACCATCAGCACCGGTTTTTGAGGATGGTTCTACTTACGTTTGCGGTTTAGTTTTAACTATATGAACTTGGAAATCAAAAATGAAATAATCACAACTGAAACCAAAAATGACTAATATAAAGGTTTGGTTTGGATGTTGTTAAGTTTCTTATTCAGTTGCTTGGAGCGATTTCTCATATTTCTTGCGATTCTCGTGGGTCGTTTCACATACGCTGCTAAAATCTATGTAAAATTTAGAGTGTATTTTGACTTCGATTTCATCCAAACATATGAGACATACCTGTACTATGGCCCGGGTAAAATCATTGAAAACGAATCTAAAACGAGTTAGAAATGAGACATGAAAATATCAAGTTTGGGGTTTTCTGAAGAAATCTGAGCTTACCTAAAGCCCACCAGTCAACAGCCTTGTTGTGACCCTTGGATTGAATTATCTCTGGTGCCAGGTATTCCGGTGTCCCACACAGTGTCCAAGTTCTGTAAAAACAAATACAGGTCAAATTATAAAATTTCAAGTTAGATAAAGGTGATCGAATTGCGACTCGCAAGATATGGACCGCTCACCTTCTTATTCGTTTGAAAATAATTTGGATAAATAGACTACAAATGTACAATATCTAAATTTTGAATTATTATGCTAATTTTGAATTGCCTGAAAATCCCTTTTTCTTTTGAGGCCGCGCATCAATTCAGTCACCGTTTAATTTTAATGGACTTCATTACCATGATTTTTGCCACGAATTTTGAAAGAAATTCGGTACAAATATACACAGCTACGTATGTCCGCTAGAAATTCAAAATTCTTCCATTACTAGGGGTCTATGCCCCCTGGTCGCTACGTCTCTGAGGACGCTTTGCGCCATTTGTCTAAAACAACGTGGGGCATGAACTGACATGGCATGAACATGAAACTGGTAATGGTCGGCAAAAAGCGAAAAAACCAGGAAGAGAAATTGAGGGTGGAGAAATAACTCTGAATGAGAAAGTTTAACGGATTGAGAAGGCTTAGAATGAGCGGGGAAGGGAGGGGTAGTGTTATGGGAGGAGTAGCGGACACCCCTAGCGTTAGATTCCGTTATGCGAAATTTTTATAATTTTATATAGAGAAGATTTGCTCTAGCATTCATCCTACGATTTTCATCGTGAACGTAGACCACGATTTACATGACGAAAATGATTGAAAGTAACTACTAACGAAGATACTACGTTTTTCGATGCAATTCAAAATCCCTACTCATAAGAAAAACTTGAGTCAAACGCATACCTAACGTTTTGCAAACGGTATGTTGCACGTTTGTTTACACTTTGGAATTTTGAACTGCATAAAATGGGAAACGGGGAAACACGACGATTGAGGATCCACGGTGGCTTACGCGCAATGCGTGAAGTATCCATGCAGTCTTGCAGGCACTAACAGCGCCGGCCGTGCGCACCGTGGGTTACGCGCAATGCGTGAAGTATTCATGCAGTCTTGCAGGCGCTGACATGTTTTTCTGGCCGACGCGCGGTGTTTAGCGCGATCACTAACACTTGCGCATCGTTTTTCAACTTGTAATTTTCAATTTTTTTGCAGAGATACAATCTGAAATACTCTGAATGGACTATTTGTCATTTACTCTGATAAAAAATTAAAGAACTCCTCAAAATACTTCTAATTCTCTCCTCTTTATTAGCAACTGGTAGTGATCGGCAAAAAGCGAAAAAATCAGGAGGGGGAATCGGGGGTGGAGAAATACCTCAGCAAGAGAAAGGGTAACGGATTAAGTAGGCGCAGAATAAGCACTAAAAATAGTGGAAAATTGTATCAAGAGTTTTATAATATTATGTGCTGAACGCATTACCTGTCGTTTAACTTTTTAGCGAACCCAAAATCCGTAATTTTCAAGTGTCCGTCTTTGTCGATGAGCAAATTTTCAGGCTTCAAATCTCGATAGACTATTGACTGAGAATGTAAATACTCTAGGGCTATCACAATTTCTGTCGTATAAAAATTACCTGTGAACATAAAAGTTAACAACAATTTAGATGCAGGTAAAACTTGTATGGACAGTGGGGCTCACCTAGAAGTTTTGTTACGTCCAGAGGAACGACGCGATATGACGTCATGTGATTATTTCAGATTCCCAGTAAGTTAAAAAAAAGAGACAGCAAACCGGGCTTTGAATTAATGACGTTCAGTTCTCAACGTCAAAAACAGTTTTCAACAAATGTTTCAACAGTTGCCCGCAGTAAAAAAAAAAAAAAAAAAAAAAAAAAAAAAAAAAAAAAAAAAAAAAAAAAAAAACACTAAACAATTAAATACTAAAACAGCAGTAAAGCTGAAAAAAATTCATAAGACGAGTTTCCTTATTTTGTAATTTGTTAGGTTTCATGACAATTTTCCAAGCTAACCACCAATATTGAAGAGATAAATGCCATTAACTTTATGCATAAATGATCAAAGTAAATGACATACGCAGGATCTGAAAAGCTGTATTGTTGAAATAAGAGAATAATTCGGTAAAAAGCACTGCAACAAAGATTTCTTACTTGCACTAGTTGAGAATCTACCGGCATTCCTAAGGTAAGAAAATAGTTCGCCACCACATACGTATTCAAATAGCATAAATAGGTGGCATGAATCGTGATAGTACCATTTTCTGTGAAAACAAAACAAAAGAGAAAAGACATATCAGGTTATTAAGTAACGCTGTTCTTGATCTTAAAGAAAAAAAGAAAATAGCACTGTAACAGATCTCCTCGAAATTATACTTATCATTTAGGTGAATACAATATAAGACATGCATTGTTCAAAAAATTCAACTCGAATTTAACAGGATTTTTTAGTTTATCCAAGTATTTTTAGAGGATTGCTGTTTTTCACGAGTTTAAATGGTGAGCATTATGTGTGAAATAAGTAGTTTATATTTTATTCAGAAGGTGCATTAATACTCAAATGTTTATTACCAATGAACTCTGGTAAACTTAAACTCTCATAAACTTTGGTTCCTGCCGTGCATCAGAATTCACGGTTGGATAGTAATTAAATTTATGAAAAAAAGGCGAGGGAGTACATAAAATGGTCTACTTACAAATTGACTATAAAAGGGTGTCTTATTTCGGCTAAGATATTTTTTTCGTTTTTTACATGGTCTACTTGTTTCAGTCGAATCACATCGGCTATTGCTAATATTTTCATAGCAGCGAACTTATCCGTTGCCTTCTCCCGACAGAGACAAACCCTTCCAAATGTGCCGGTGCCTGCAACAGAGAAAATTTGAAAAATGTGTCATGAAAAGACAATGCACGAATTTTCATCTTTTAAATGCGACACATTCCTTACGAATCTTTGTTCATAAATATTTTGCACGTATATCATCCTTTAAAAAAGGTTTTAATATCGTTAGGTTGACTTGTCAACTTCAAGAACAATCAATATGAATTGTGCAAAGTCATACGTGAATTCAAATTGATAATCAGTGTCGAATTCATAATTTATACCCCCCCCCCCCCTCCCTGAATGAAGCGCATCTGTAATGAGAGATGTATCATTTTTGAAAGGAAACTTGGCAATATACCAATGTTTATGTTCAAACAGAGCATTTTTCCTTAGCACGGCAAAACTGCACCTACCCTCCAATGGATTGTCATTTAGCACAAAAATCAACATATTCTCCGTTTCAGATCCATTGAAAATATACGATATTATCCCTAAAATTTGACAAATTTGTCGCTGTTTGCATGCGTTCATGTTTAGCCATTCAATTAGAGTCAAACCGCGCGCTCTTCCGCAGCGTCTTGACAAAGCTTCGATTAATGATGTTTGCCTCTTCAATATTGCCCAATTTTCGTTCGTCTCTACTGTTGCACAGGAAATATTTCATTGAAATTTAGGGGGCGAAATTTTGCAATTTAGCCTGTCCTTACCTAGAATAGAATGCGGTAGTGAGGTTTGCTAAAAATGAACTCGTGTAAATTCGAAAAACTATTTCTTTTCGCGCGTCAAAATATAGCAAGTCTAGGTCATCACGCTTTAATTGGGTTTGTTATGGTATTTTCGAGGAGATGAGGTCAAAAAATTGATTAATGTCTTGTCAAATATTTTGCCCTTGAAAACCTGCACAAGAAAACTTACTCATATGCGGTCTCTCGAATTATCAAGAAGAATAATGCAAGATGCATATAGACGTGCAAATTTATTGCAGAACTAGGGGACTATACTACCTACCCTCTGACCACTTCGCGGCCCACCCCCCCCCCCTCGCCCTCCAAAGGCGCCGCGCCTCTGGTATTATTCTTCTGATGTTCTTTTTTGGAGTACGATGCAGAACTTGTTGCTCGGTTGAAAGCTTTGTTTTATCCAGACTCATGGGCGGTGATAGCTTTGAAGAACAGCTGATCATCAACATTTATTCGGCAGCCTCACTCGAACGTGATTGAGGCGAATTTTATTTAGAGGTTTGACACTACTTTTGTGCCCGAACCTCCAAGCTGCCATTCTATTTGAGTTCGGAACTTCCAATTCGGTGATTAACGAATCGCAAAGTTGGTGCGTGATTGTGGTACCACCTAGCGAGGTGGTTCTAAAAAAGGTTCGACCTATCGAAAAACAACGGATCTGATTGGTAGAATCTGGTATAACGACTTTGGCCACTGGTGTTAGTGATTGATGAGACAAACCGGGACAGAACTTCCCAAAGAGGTTTGGAATTTTAAGTAAAATTCGCTTTTGGGCGCACCGAAACGCAAAGCAAATGCAAAAAAGCAATACCAATAAGACAGACGGAGCTGCGACGCAACATGAAAATACAGCAAGGGAAAGAACGCTCGTTGATGTCGGCGCAGAGATACAACTATTCGTGCTTGATGGATATCCGTGTTGCACCTACAAAATTGAAGGCGCGATGGCTTGAAATCGCAATGCTACACTCTTATGCTGCCGATGAGGTGTAGCTTAGATTCGGGAGAAAAGTGAAAAAACGAGGCCCGATTACGTTCCTCTATCTTTGGAAGTGTTGCTCACGTAGCCTGTGAAACACCAATTCAAATAAGGCAATCGGAGCCAACGCAATATAAAGAAAGATCGAGGGAAAGGACGTGCGCTGATGTCGGCGCAGAGATACAACTATTCGTGCTTGATGGATGTCCGTGTTGCATCTGCAAAATTGAAGGCGCGATGACGTGAGGCGCGCGTAAATTCGCAACGTTCTGCTCTATGCTGCATATGAGGTGTCGTTTATTTGGCATAAAAGTTTTAAAAAAGGTCCAATTGCGTCTCTCGTATCTACCGCTGTGTCTCTCACGCAGTCTTTAGTATCACAGTGAGAATAGTTTTCACGAATTTCGAGTAAAATTCTGTAGTTTAATTTCGGAAATGGATCCGTGCAAGAGATTATAATTACTTGCGACCGCAAGAAATACAAATTGAAAATAAGAAATGATGATTTTGATGGACTTTATGGCAGGTAAATCTCTATTCTGCAAATTACAAAATCAGCTTTATTTCCCCTTTGGCTCAGTGCCTTTTTTACGGTGGCAAATCATTGTAACTCGTTTGAGATATCTACTCTGAATTTTACTAGAAATTCGTATTTAAGGTCTCCCTAAATCTCTCTTAATCGCACCGTTAACAATACGGAACTCCTCTAAGGGAGAGAACTGTTTAAGGAAGCTACTATGAATACAACCCTCAAAACTGGCAACTACGCATCTCAGAGCAGTCTCTCTTAAGCTACGTTCTCAAAGGCAGTGCGCGACAAGAAGTTTGCTGTGTGAAATGGTGCTTGTGCGGTTTAACATGCCTACGGGCTGATTTTTGAAATTTACAGACAGAGCTATAGACAAAGAAGACATGATGAGTATGTAGCTATCCTATTGGTTGAAATGGTTGGTTTCTATAGACTAAGGGATAAAATGATGGACTACCCACAAGGTCTCTCATGGGTTGCCGTCGTTGGTCTGTCACCTACCTCTTTTGTCCCCTACAACCGCCTGCTTCTACCAATAGGATTCCTCCATATCCCTTTCGGTCTCCTTTGTCTATAGCTTTGTTTATCAATTTTAACGACCAGCCATCAACCCGCGCGCAGGTGACTTGGCGTCGAGCGCTGCCTGTGGGACCGTCGCTCAACCATGAAACTTGGGACGAATCAACGCTAGAGTATAAGCGAGCGCGTGAGGGAAAACTATAAATAAAATCTCCAAGTTCTTCTTGAAGTTTGGTTTTGGTTCCAATTTTCGAGCGCGTACCTAATTTATTTTATGCAGCGGCGTGTCGGATAAAGAAACCGTTGAGCGCCCCTTGACTCACCCAACACATGCAAAAGAAATCTACCCCCTACCCCTCCTGTAAGTACTCGAAAGACAGTAGTGATTTTTAGAAGTTGGTAAAACTGTATTTCTTCCATTTGAATGTATATAAAACAATCAATTTTTGGCGAGGCAGCTTTTTTAAATTTGTATGCATCAAAAAGTCAATTCGAACTTTCTTTCCGCCACACGGATCCACGTAATTTCGCAACCTTAAACACTTTTTCCTCGAAATAGCAAAAACTGCACTTATGCGCCTCATTCTTCAAGCCCCTCAATTGCGGTCTTTCTGTCATTCTTTTAATGGGAAACGAATCAAAATCAGTCCTTGGAGTATTCTTCCAATAACACTTGATTCATTTAATTATTCTTTGGCCATGAACTATTTAAATATATTTATGTTTAAAATTAAAAATTCCTCATACAGATACAAAAAATCACGGAGGTTTTCGAGGGACGACGTTGGTGAATAATAGTTTGCCACTGTACCTAAAAAGCACTGATACAATGTTCGGAAATCGCAGTTTGGGTAAATCAACTTTAGTTTGACAGAGGAGAACCAATTTATGTGAATTTTAAAGCGAGAGGAGAGATTGTAAGTTACCTCTCCAGAGTAAGTAAGGACTGAAGAGAGAAAGTCTCAATTCAAGGGTAGAAATCGTTCAGACACCAATACCAATAGGTCGATTTTTGAAACGTATAGACAAAGCTATAGACAAAGAAGACAAAAGGTATATGGAGGGATCCTGTTGGTGGAAGTGGGTGGTTGCAATAGACTAATGCGGTAGGTAGTAGACTAACTAACGGCAACCGACGAGAGGCCCCATAGTTAGTCCATCATTTTCTCCCTTAGTCTATAGAAACCACCCGTTTCAAGCACTGAGATCGCCCCAAATCCCCTATGTCTTCTTTGTCTATCGCTTTGTCTATCAATTTTAGGCTTGCTGGCAAAGTGCAGATCACGTGAGAGTAATGCAAGTTGCGGATTGGACTCAAGACAGGTGCTCGTTCGTGCTGCCGTGCGCTTGCCGTGGTATGTCACTCAACGCCGGCCGGTCGTCGCGCCGGGCGTCGCATAGTAGGACGAGTCGATGGTAGTTCAGTCTCACGTGGAAATTTTGAAATTCGTAAGTAACCTAAAAGTTTAAAAATGGCTCCATTGACTTCGCTGTCAAATTTCCTTCAAGAGGCACTCCATGAAATTTAAAATGTAACGTGGAACACATTAAAATTCGCGATTTAAGTAAAATATTTAATGTCCGCTCTCCTCGAAAGGCTCGCTCCAATGTGCGCCGGTCGGATGGTTCATCCGCAAGACTGCCCCTTTCTGCCCTTCCTCGCCGTGTTCAACGGCAACGTATCGTGTTCATTCAACAAATCGGTGTTGTCAATTGGAGATCACGCAAAAATTCAGTTTTTACGGACACTTAAGTAAATGTCAACAAGAGAATAGAAGAAACTGCTTCAAACGTGACGTCGCCGATTGGATTGTATATAAAAACAAATATTGATTATATCGAATGGGCCGGTGGCAAGGAATTTTTTCAGGGTTGTAGTATAGTTTTCCTCACGTAAAACTTCGTGTAGAAACCAAAAAGTCTATTAAAAAGTACAAGAAATCATTCATGAGGAGAGAAATAGCTGATCATAATCTGAATCTTTTTTGATGTGCCTTTCGTGGTTTTCGTACAATAATATCCGTTAAAAAAATGTTTTTTCGGCTTATTTCTCTTGAATATGAATTTGCCGACAGGACGATCGCAAAGTGATAAGCAGAAAAGCATCTCGCAGTGAATATAAAGTACGAGGTAAAGTTACCGCCCACGCCAAATGTCCTGGTTAGACGTTTGGCGAATGAATCCTACGTTCTTCCTCGAGCTATCGTGACACCTGAGAGCGATACCACTATTCGGCCACGTAGAGGCTCGGGTTGCCTACACTGAAAACTGAAGGCAAACTGAAAGTGATTCGTAACCTAAAAAACCTACCGAATGTAAAGCCCTCACTAATTTTTTCGAAAAGGAATGTGAAGAATAATCGTCGAATCTATGAAGTTTTTGCATATTTCCTCTTTTGCGAAACTTGACTTTTGGCGCGTGTGTCCTTCTTCAATTCGTTCAATAAATGCACCAAATCTACCTCCCCAAATTGAGACAACACCTAGCCTTGCGCTCTTCGCGTCGCCCTTCTAACGTAAAGGCGTGACTCAATTTTCACTTGGGCCCTATTTTACATATAATGTCATGCCTTCTGCGGCTCATACGGGAATCGAGATACGCCCTTACATCACACAGTGGATCGGGTCAATATGAGAGGTCGGACAAAATTTGGAAACTTTAAAGGCTTATAACTCCGTTTATACAAAACTTTGAGCTTCTAAAAGTGGCTCTGTTGGTTTCCTCATGAAACTCTCTTTTACAAGCACCTCTTATTGAATTTTAAAATGTGACAGAATAAAACTTCAAAATTTGCAGTTATAGATAAAAATGTCATGCCCGACCTCTCTAATTGACTCGATCCACTGTGCGTCAGAGGTAGAACTATTTCTGACACGTTAAAATTAAAGATTCCTCGTCCGGTTTTGTACCGATGACATAACGTCCAGTGGCGTGGCGCGAATGATCGATTATCGATTTTTACCCATTTAAACCTATGATAAAGAATCGATTATTGAGGTGTTCGCTGCGAACACTCTGATAATCGATTCTTTTTCATAGGTATAAATGGCATAACAATCGATATATCGCAAAGCACGCCACGCCACTGATTACGTCATTTCGATCGATCAAGATGGAAACCACGCCAGTTGAGCTCTGAGCAGGTTCTAGGGACAGATGCATCGACTCCGTATTTTCCGACGAAGAAGGCATTTTTTTACCTCTTGGTGGATTCGTCGGCTGTGCCAGTTTAGCTAACTGGTCCAGTTCCGATGAGAAACAATTAATTTTCCTCGGTGCAACAGAGTAGTATCGAAATAGCGGACCGAAGCGCAGCTGGCAATCTGGACGAAAGCTTCGTTTTGTCACTCCTCTCGAGTAAGGACATAGCCGCGTTGTAAACACGAACCGTGTCAACTGTATGACTGCAAGCTTTGTAGAGCTCAAGTTAAAATGGAGGTATGCTCTTACGTTAGAGGCACCTCATTTGTCTCGCCTGCGATTCGCGCATTGTCGCGGGCGTTTCACGGTGTTTCTGTGCTGTTTTTGGCGGGCTCTGCTCCGGTGGTCATCAGTGGCGTCGCGTGCTTTGCGATATATCGATTGATCTGCCATTTAGACCTATGAAAATAATCGATAAACGGAGCGTTCGTAACGAACAATAGACAAATCGATTCGTTACCACAGCTTCAAATGGGGGAATATAAAAAATCGATCATTCGTGCCTCGCTACTGGTGGTCATGGGAGACGCAGTTTCCTCCCCCGTTTGATGGGGGTGGGATGAAAAAATTCGATGGAGACACAGCCTTTTTCACCTAAAAACCAACCCCTATGACAATTTGGAAACGAGCCAGGGAACGTCATCGTATGCAAAATCATCGTATCGTATCGTGCATCGTATCGTCGTCGAAGGCAGAAGTGCAAAAAATAAACATCTGTAAAAATCACATTCACATGGCGGCAAAGGTTTAATAGATCAAAACCTTGTCATCGATCGAGGAAACTAGCACACCGTAAGGTTCCATTTCAAAGAAAACAATAAAAACCCTTAACCTTCCGATCCGAGCTCGCGAGGGCGGAGCAAAGCGATACACAGCGAGTGGATGAAGCACCGATTTATCACTTGACGCTTCCTATCCAAATTGCCGTATTGTCCGCGAAAATCCGCATATTGCACGCTAGTTAGATCGGAGCATTCGTCCGGTTCCTCATCCTTCGGCAATGTTGGGTTTGTCTGCTCGCCAGCCCCGCCCCGCGATATCAAACGACCCTTGTCGCCTCCAATCCCCTCCCCCTCCCCCTGGCGTCTCGGGATAATGCAATAGTGAATTAACGACAACAAGGTCACCTGTTTTTTGGCACCGACTAAGTGCGAGCGAACCGATCTTGGTTTTTTTGCGGTGCTTCACACACGCGAGCATGCAGGACTAGGTTCTAGGCCCCCTCGGGACAAGCGGAAGGGGGAGAGGGGGTGCTCCAAGTTGCAAAGTTTATCGATCTTCCGGCTTGAAATTCGCCTACACATTTTATATCTCTCTAGAGAGCTATAGCGTGGTTTGTAAAAACAATGCTTTTTAAAGTGTCGTACTAAGAAAAATTAGTTACGTTTCAACGAGGCTTTGTTGTGAAGGATGTGGCTTGTAAGGCTGTTGGCTTTGCGCCTTCATTTTCACTTGATACTTTACGCCTTTCCTCGCAGTTAGTTTAGTTGCCTAGCCGACCTGAACTTGACTCGAGACTTTGAATTTTAGGGGTTCGCACTGATGCTCATCTCGGTCAGCTGCATGCTTATTTGAGAGTAAGCGTGCTGTTGCTTCGAAACGTCCTAGTTGTGCTTTCAAATTACTATAGTCTGATATACCCATTTGCTTTCTTCTTGTATTTAGCTTTAGGGCTAACAGAAGTCTGTTGCACCCTTCCTACCCCCCACCCCAAGGACTTACGCAACCCATCTCTCAAAAATGGAAGGGATTTTGCGAAATAAATGCGTGACACTTATATATTCTATATAAATGTATTTCAATCGATTTTCCTGTAAAAGCAGTTCAAAATTGCTCTTGGAACGTCTTAATTTTCAAAATTTATCCCTCCGAAATTCTATTGGATCTGGAGAGCCCTCAAAGTCCTCTATGATGGGATGTCCTTCTGTGCCACCAGTCCTCAGTCCCTCATACAGGGAGACATTTTCCCAACACCCTTCTACACTGACGTGATATCGAAGACAGCAGTAAGTGTCAAATTTTTTCCTTCAAAATTCGTATAAATTCTTTTAGATAAAATCACTGAAATTGCTGATACAGCAAAATTCATCTTATTTTCATGAAAACGAAACAAGAGAAAGCCGTAAGTGCGCAAAAAATGACGTAGTTTTAGGCAATACAGCAGTAGGTGACAATATTCCTCCAGAGAGCCAATGGAAACAGTGCTTTCAAGTGAAGTGCCACCCTCTTCTGCGAATTTCTAACTTGGAAGTGTGTTTGTTTTTTATCCAAAACACAACCACGGAAGCATGCAGAAGATAGCACTTACGGCTGTTTTGCCGAACAATAACCTGGCATGAATATGATAAATACCCTTTATACATAATGGAAATATAATCAGTCGATTTTGAATCATCCAAAAAATTTCTAGGAGTCTCTCGGACGATTAGTGGCAATTTGACAAAGAACGGAGGCTTCTTTCGATTAAATTTTCCGGTCAGAGGCTTCTGAGCCCGTTTCCTCAAAACTTCACTTTTGCACTTACTGCTCTCTTTGCTATCACGGCAGCAGTGCAGCACAGTCATGCGGCATAGTGCAGAAAAGTTAATTTTACGATTCTCCACGTCGGTTTGCGGGTTAAGGCACTAAAGATGGATAGTATGGATCCGGTTCTTTGATGTTAATTCGGGAGCAGTGACGCACAGTGGATCGAGCGATAGGAGAGATCGGACAAAATTTGGAAACTTCCAACGCTTATATCTCCGTTTATACAAAACTTTGAGGTTCTCAATGTGGTTCCATTGGTTTACTCGTGAAATTTTCTTCCATCAGCACCCTTTGAAATTTGAAATGTGACGAAAAAAACATTGAAGTTTGCAATTTTAGTAAAAAATCTCATGTCCGACCTAACTCATTGATCCGATCTACTGTGTGGCGTGGCAGGCTTTGCGATACATCCCGCCCGGCAAAATTACGTTGTGGCAACGTTGCCAAAACGTTGCAATTTCGCCATTTACGTATTCGGGCAACATTGTGGTAACGTTGCCACAACGTGTAATTTTGTCAGCTTGCATGAACGTAATTGGCAATGTGTCTGCAATGTGTTTTAGCAACATAATGGGAATGTTGCAAAAATACGGTGAAAAAATTTCGGTGATTTATTTTAGGAGTACTCTGCATTTTTACTCCTAGAATTCAATGTGGACCGCAGAGGAGCGCTTCTTAGGCACCCGAAATTCACTTTAAGTCCGATAGTAGCCGCGCTCCGCCCGGGTTCCCAAGCGGGCTCCCATCGAAGTACTAACTACGCCCGACGTTGCTGAACTTCAGTGATCGCCCGTGTGTCGCTGCCACTCAGCTACAGACGCTCGCGTGATAAAGTTTGGTTATTTAGCATTAATAAACACCCCTAGATCTGGTTCAATGATAGAAAGCAATGATATTCTTGCATTTCTGTGCATAATTCTACAACGAAGGATACTGAACATAATATTAGGAAGATCAAGTTTTTAAAAAAAAGGAGTATGAAAAAAAAATTAAAAAAGAATTGAATAAATATATTCATTTTATATAAATAAAATTATTATTATTTTAATTATTTATTTAATTATATTATAATTATTTATTATTATTATAATTATTTGGTATTTTTATTTTGTATTAAATTATTTTCTAATTATTTATATTTATTTTTTTATTTATTTTTATTTTTTATTTTTAAATTATTTTTTTATTTTTTTAAATTTTATCTTCATTTGTATATTTTTATTGTTAATTTTTTTATTTTTTGAATTATCTATCAATTAATTTTTGTTTATTTTTGTACATACATATACATATTTTTGCGACATTGTATGAGGGCGCATTCCCTTATATTGATTGGAGAAAATCATCTGTTGAGAAACAACAGAAAGGAGAACACCTGAAACAGTGGAAAAGTGTCCCCTCCGATTTGCAGCACAGCATCTGCTTGACCTCATATCTGAGTTCTACGACCAAAATTACACAGGGATTGATACCTCACATGACACTATATGCGCATTTTAAAAAACCGAAATCCCAGAGGCCTTATTATGGCCGCCATTTTGAAATTTAGGCATTTTGGGGGGTGTTCCGGGGTCGGACCGTGGTAAACTTTTGGTATGTTGTTCAGGAGGACCTACTGATGACGTTTACATAGGAAAAGTTTGTTCAGCAATTTGTTCCGGGTCAAATCGTGTTTCTCCCTGACTAATAATGTTTAACAACGTTGTCACAATATATCTAAGAAATATTTATTGAAACGTTTTTTAATAATGTTCCAGAAACATTTCTAAAAACGTTTTGAAAATATTGTCTAAAATATAATGTCAGGCAACATTGCTGAAACATTGCTTAAACGTTGCTGCTTTACCTTTACAAAGCAATATCATCAAAAATGTTGCCTTGCAACGTTGCGGCAACGTACACATTGCTCCCTTGCCGGGCGGGATAGATTGATCTGCCATTTTAACCTATTGAAAAAAAGGATCGATAAGGAGGGTGTTCGCAACGAACACAGCAATGATCGATTCTTTACCTTAGCTTCAAATGGGAATATATCGATAGTCGATCATTTACGCTTCGCCACTCTTCGGGAGCCCCGACTGAAGGATACGTTCTGGACGTCGACTTGAACCAGTGGCGTGGCGTGAATGCTCGATCATCGATACATCCCCATTTGAAGCTATGGTAAAGAATCGACTATGAAGGTGTTCGTAGCGAACACTGTTTATCGATCCTTCTCCATAGGTTTTAATGGCGGATCAATCGATATATCGCATAGCAAGCCAGGCCGCTGCCGGTGAACGCATTTCCAGACGTAACGACGTAACGGGGAGCATATCGGATGGTAACATTAGAGGCGGCGGTTCAGTTGTGGCCCTGCATGTTTGCAAATAAATCCCCGGAACTAACGTTTCAAACCTAATAATGCAATTCAGACGCTGATAATGGCCATCAAAATACTTCGAACTGCACGCACGCACGCGATCGAACTGGCACTCGCCCAAAAGCGACACGACCGCCCGCTGCTGCTTTTCCAGCGTCCCAACACCCAACACCCCCGCAACACACTCCAACGCCTATAGTGGGCTAAGGGTATCCGCGTAATAGACTGATTTGGTGGCTAAGTCAAACCGAAACAAAGAAACATAACCTCATGTACAAATTCTGTGTGGGTAATTGTGTTGATTTATACAATTTAATCATTGACAGGTCATAAATCAATGAAGGACTCATTAAACACCAGAAATGTCGATTGCAAGAAACTCTTGGACGCATTTTACTATCATGACGCGGATGGCGCGAATCAGAGACAGGCACTCTTTGCTGACAATTGAGCCATGACGTAGCTGTCATAAAGCTAAATCAGTTTATAACTGATGACCTCCTGACGGAACATTTAAAAGACCATCTCAGATTCGTGCCAGTGTGTCTAGTTTTTTCCTCCAGGGAAATCCTGATTTTGCCTGATTTTTGACGGCTGATTCCTGGGTTCATAATTTTTCCAAATCCTGATTTTCTGCGGAGAAACATTAAAATTTCTGCAAAAGCGTATGTGAATGCATAAACAAATCCGATCGGATAGCCAAATTCTCTCAAATCCTGATTTTACGACGAATTTTTCCTAAATCCTAATTGACCTCAAATCCTGATAGAATCTGGAGAATCAGGGAGATCCTGATGCTAGACAGCCCGCGAGCTAAGATAACAGCAATTTATTTTGCTTTTAGGAGTGGATGCAGGAAAAGGAACGGTGGCATGTACCCCTCCCCTCAAGCCAAAAAAGAAGGAAGAAAGGAAAGCAAGGGATGCAAGAGATGATCGATGGGATAGAGAATAAAGGTATGAAAGAGTGGAGGGGAAACAAGAGATGATAGAGGAGATGGAGAAGATGCATGGGGATGAAAGAGAAAGAGGGAGTACAAGAGATGATGGATGGGAAAGAGAGGAGAGGGATGAAAGAGAAAGAGGAGGGGAATACGAGAGGCAATAGATGGGAAAGAGAAGAATGGGTTGAAAAGCACAAGAGGCTGAAAGTAGCGAACTTAAAAATTGACTGTGATTACAATGGCTTTTGGCATTTACCAACGGTGTTTTTTTTCGAGGGGGATTCGCTTCCTTGTTATCTAGATTAGATCTAGATACCAATCTAGATTAGATCTAGATACCAATCTAGATTAGATCTAGATACCAATCTAGATTAGATCTAGATTGGATTTAGATTATTGGATATATTAAAGCGCCCTTTCTCAAATTTTTTCGGTTATTTTCCCTGATATTTTACATTTGAGGAACGAAAAGTGTAATCCCTATGAAATGGGTAAAATTCGATTATTTTGAACAATCGAAAATTGCACGAAGCTCAGAGAGCGCTCATGAATTACGTGACGCACTTTTTCGGCATTTTTAATCCACCCCCTCCCCCTTAAAACGTTTCGTAACGCAACCCCAGCCTTAAATAAGCCTTATTTCTTTCGGTGACACAAAAAAATTAAAAATTGAAAATTAAAGAAATCGGAAAGAACGGCTTCTGGAGTAGTAGTAGTAAAATAATTTTATTTTAAAGCGGTGCTTTAGCATCTAAGGCCATTTACACCTGGAGTGACGAGCGAAGGGACTTGGGCGGTCCTCTTGACGCGACTCCCGCAGTTACATTTATCCGGACCCCACTGACAATATGCTTAATCCACGGAGGGGGGGGGGAGGGTGAAGAGAAAGCCCTCGCGGAGGGGGAGCAATGGGGGGCGCCCAAGGGGGGGATATCGCGGCCACCGAACGTGCGGCTCTGCTCTAATGTTTACACACACACCGCAGTTTCCTTGTCATTTGTCCAACAGACCGACATCACACGCGCATCCATCCATGTTGCCAAATTCACTCTTTCCTAATATTATTTTCCCACCTTTTAATACGAGGAACTTGTGAACTTGCCAAGAAAAAAATCAAAACTATACATTGTAAAACACACTAAGATCGGTTTACACCGATCAGTTTGACTGAAATACACTTGGGTTTTTTAATGATCGAGAAGTGTTAATTGATGGACACAAAAAAGTACTTCTTTCTGACAGCACTGAAAAAAAAGTATGGTAACATCTACTGTAAATCTACTTGATTTTTTACACCGTGATACCATTTAGTGAATATAACCAGAATTACGGTAGTATTCACCAGAATTCTGTTGATACTTACCATAGTATAGTAAATACTACCATACAGTCCAGTATTTATTATCATACCGGTTTCACAGTGTCCGAGTTTGGTAAAGTCTAGTATATTTTTTTTCAGTGAGATTGACTTTAGACGTTTTTAATGCGTTCACTGCGGTCTGCGTGAAATTCTGACAAGGAAATTTTGATTTTGGTACCGTATTTCTTACCTTGTGATCCATTCCATACTATAAATCACTCTCAGTGGCTTTTCGTCTGTCAATTCGTCGCTTGACTGACATAGGGGCGTAACTACACATTGAGGTGAACCCGGAAAAGCATTGAATTGTATGAAAGACAGGGTTCATTGCAGAGTGTAGTTACGTCCTTATGTCAGGTAGGCGACGAATTCAGACTTCCAGCTCATTACAATATTCAAAGTCTACTGAGTCAAATAAACTTTGTGTTCTCTCTGGCGTCTTCAACGATGTAATCCGATTTTGGTAGATCTTACCATAGAGGAATTTCTTCTGCCGTCTGAATTTTTCTCGGCATTTTTACAAATTCTTTACACTAGAAGTGGGAAAATTGTGTTACACCAAACACTGATTTTTGTCGAATGGACAAGAATGTTATGATCTATAATCCATAGTGATTTGGAAGATAATAAAAATTGAAAAATTTTAACGCAAGTGGGACCTCTTGGGACTGATTATGAATTGATGCTCGATAAGTCGGAAATTTATCGGGCAGTTACATTTTTGGGGTGAGGAAGTGGGTTAAGGGTGAGTAGGGAGGGTACCGACTTAACCGCTATGCAGACGGAAATAGGTGGATACAACTGCACAGAGACTTATACGAGATATACGAGCCTGGGTTCCCCCTCAAGAGATCTATGCTTGTATGTAGCCGCCTAGTACCAGTCGACTCCTGTGAACGGTACAAATATGAGTCCCTACCCCCTCCCAAACGCCCCCCATTTCCCAACCGCGCTTATGGTGAACTTCAGCACTTTTCAAAATGAAGGGAGCTCAGGGTATATACTTTTGCCGGGTCAAGGAATTGAGTTCCTACGAAACAGATCGTTCAGCATGAAAATTGACAACAAGGTATTCCAGTTTTGTGGGTCTAAATTTAAAGTCTGTTTTCCGCCAGACACACTGCCGTACGAACTGGAGTTCCGTCCTTGGTCGTTCCTCAAATTTTCTCACATTTATACTGAAAAAAAAAAAAAAAAAAGAATCCGGTGTAAAGAAATCGGGCGTAAATTTCCCGTAAAATTCATTTCTCATCACTGTAAAACCGGGGTTCTCCACCCGGCAGCCCTTTTCTCGGGCAGCTTACCCAGTGATATCAGAGTCAGTGGTTGAGAAGTCCAATCAAAATACAACCGAAGTGATTCTTTGGCAATCGTCCTCTAAGAAACGTGGCTCAGTTCGGGCTTAGCCAACGAAGCGTTCAACCCCTTCACGTCAGGGGTTAAGAATATTAATCCTTTAAACACCTTTATTATCTCAAAACTAAGTTTATTAAACAGCAATCTTCAATATGTCGTGACCCCACTTAGGCTCTAAGTTTTAGGGCATTCTCTACGTTAAAATTTTGATTGGATACGCACCTAAAAATATGTACCGGTGTATCAATGTTGATTCCTTTAGTAGTGAGGTCCCTTTACCCGTGGGATGTCACATTTTTGAGAGGGAGAATTTCACGAAAAAGAAGAATTTGAATTTCAAAGATGAAATATCACGTGAAATACGAAAGTTTTCGGTGAAATATCAATACTTTCAAATTTCAGGCTATTTTATCTGAAACTTCAACAATTATTTGTGTCACGTAGAATTTCAAGTGAAAAATTACTTGAAATTTCATAGGCGATCTTGGGATATGAAATGACTCTACACAATTAGTTTCTCAAAATAATACACTTCTTTTGATGCTTACGCTTCTGTGAAGTCGAAAGTTTTTGAAGTTCCAAAAATTTTGCCGTAAGCAGAAAAAAGAAAAGAGTCGACACCATGGAACTACTACATTACACTTAGCCTAGTTACAAAAAGTTGAGCATTTAAGTGAGGACGCATCTGGCTGAACAGTGGATGAACAGTCACGCACGTAGTTTCATACTTCTATAGATTCACTTCTTGTGTGGGTTTAAGTGTCACAAGTGAGTGAAATGGAACATTTGAAGGACATAATTGTAATCGTACCACGAAATGTATCGGGTTAACTACTAGTTTAAATTTTAATGACTGAACTGAATATTTGTGAAAATCTCGTTGGGGCCTGCCCGGTACATTCAATCCAGAAACCATTTCGCAGTAGAAAAATTACGACTGTAAAATTCTGTAAAATTTTGCCTAGATAATTTTACGTACTTAAAAGCAATTATATAATTGATAACCATCAAAAAAACTTAAGAAAATATCAAACTAAGGAGTCAGAGGTGTTGAAGCTTGCTTTTCTCAGAAGAAAGCAGCATGATGGGTAAGACTAAATGGATACCTGTTCGTTTCACTTCATTTTTACCTAAAAAGGAACCAACACAAATATATTTTGCGGCGATTTGCAGAGGACGAAAAAGCCATTAAAATGTGCACACTTGCCACCTCTGACGGAAATCTGACCTGATATCATGACAAAGATGTGGGAGTTTTTTGAATAATCACTTACGGGGTTCACATTGGGTAATTTTCCTCTAGCTTGATGCATCAAGATGCAAAATCTTAGCTACACTGCAAAATTTATATATCACAGTTTTCTGGAAGAACAAGTCAATTATCATAATAAAAGTGCAAAGGAAGGTTGGCTGGCAGTGAGTTAGTCAGTGCACCTGCTTTTTTTCTTTTTCTTTTTTTTTCTTTTTTTCTTTTTCTTTTTTTTTAGAAGCTTCGAATAGCTTCCATTGGCTAATCCCACGCTTACCACCAGCCCCAGGTGACTATTGTCTGAGACCATCAAACCCAGGTCACCTGGCCGGGAATCGAGCCCGGGACCTCTTGGTTATAGGGCCAGCGCCACAACCACCACACCAAAGGAGGCCGGTAAGGCTTTAAGGGTAGCTTCGATATGCACACTGGCTAGAAAAAAAGAGAAAAAAAGCGAAATATTTAGCTGAATTGAAAAGACTGCCGAGGATAAGCGCGTGCCGGAAAGTTTATTATTATGTCAAAGGTCAAATGTTAAAGACTCTCTCACCCCTCGAGGACAGCGGGAGCAAAACGAGGCGAGCAGCGATCTCAAAGGGAGGGGGTGGAGTCCTCGTCGAAAAAAAGAAAAATAAATTCGGTGGGAACGGTGAGGGGGTGGGGAGGATAAGATTACAGGTTAGGGGAAGCATGTAAACGGGTGGGGTAGGTCATGGCGGGCTGAGCTATTGCAACTACCGTGTAATAAGTTACGCTGTACGCAGCGGCGGATCTAGGTCACTTACTCTGCCGTGCTGAGGAAAAACGTCGTATGAGCCTTCAGACGTTGCCAAGTTTCCTTCTATAAAAACTGAATTTACCAGGAAAACTGTGATTATCTTCCCCCAAAATTTTCAAACAATTTTGTATGCAATTCAATCTAAAACGTCTGAAAATTTTAAGAGAAAATACGCATAATTTTCTTCAAAGATACATATTTTGTCCGAGGCAATTTGGCAACTCTCGAATGTTCATACGGCGTTCTTCCTTAGCACGGCAGTACTAGCAGAGGCTTAGAGTGGGTAAGGGTGACACGGAAAATAAGGGGGCGCGACGCGGCGAGGGGGGGGGGGGTTCAGGGAACTTCCAGCCTCGGTGTTATTGTTCGAATGTTGCGGGGCTTCGCACGTTTACGAGGTTGTCAACCGCAGGTGCTATAATTAGTGGTTTATCCTTCGGTTTCAGCTCCGATGGAGAGGAGGCCGGGTTTCGCGAACGATCTGACGATTGCGGAGGATTCCGAAAAAGGACCCCGCCAAAACCGTGGGTGGCTTTGTACCGCTAAGCGGCGGCCTCGCCTGGAGGAGCAAGTGGTAACAGTCTCAAAGCCGCTATTGCTTGTCGGTAATGGTCGCTCGAAGAAGCGAATAAATGACCCCTAGAGGCGTGGCGTACTTTGCTATGTATCGATCTCCTCGTTTAAACCTATAGAAAAGGATCGATAGACAGGGTGCTCGCAACAAACACCTAAATATTCGATTCTTTACCACAGCTTCAAATGGGGAGAGATCGATAATCGATCATTCGCGCCTATCACCACTGATGGCCCCCCAAAGATTATTGTGAGTACACCTTCTCACTCTCAGTGAGACGATGGACAAGGAAGGTTCCATTTTTGATTGGTCTGAGTTCTGATTGGCCAAATTCGACTTCGAAAACTTTTTGGGGTCTAACAAAGTGGCTGTAAACAGTTGATTCAAAGTGATAGAATTTTAGGTTTGATTTGCCTGTATCATAGTGAAATCATAGATACAAATTTTTAGGAGCAGCCCGAGACGATGATAACAGTGGAACAACAAAGATGAAAAAAAACGGGAAACAAGGCTAAAAATACACAATTATGAAACCCGAGACGCACCTATTGGCTTTTCCTTGAACTTAATTGTTTCACTGGTTAGTGCTGCCATCTGTGTGTGGATCGTGAACTAGCGTATCGGTCATTTTCGGTTACTGGTGCTGGCATCGATGTGTCTTGTTTGTTATCAATTTTCTTTTTTTTCTCTCAGATCCCGGCCCCACCATGTGGAGCTCAGGTTTTAGCGTTTTTCTTTTAAAAATTTTTTATTGTTTCCGACTGAAAATGACTCAGTGTTGAGTCGAAACGTCTCGGGTTTCATAATTGTGTATTTTTAGCCTTGTTTCCCGTTTTTTTTCATCTTTGTTGTTCCACTGTTATCATAGTGAACTTTACTTGATTACATAGCTAATCCCATGTCCTCGGTTTTAAAACTAATTTCGTGAATTAATTCGGAAAAGCTATTCCAAGTTAGACTTCTGTAATAGCAACGGGTGGCTGTTTCAGAATTATTTCAGTAGAATTTTCTGGCTGCGATAGAATTGCGCGAATGCCCTCTCTTTTACCTTTATGGATATGCATAGGATTGCGCGATTTTTTGTGGTTTGAAAACCCACACATTTGCGCGAATATTCAATATTCAAAGAGGAAGCGTTAATCTGACAACCTTGGTAGTTTGTGGTAGATAGCTACATCGCGGAAGACTGTTCAGTCCCTATTCATTTACGGACATGTCTCTCTTCGATGGATAGCCCCCGCAGCACGAATGGCCCAGAGAGCTTTCGTAGACATTTAAAAAGTGAACTAGGGGCCCCTGGCTACCGACCACTGAAAATAAACCACACGTAAAAAATCATAGAACAACCATTTTCAAGTTTTTTAAGAGATGGATGGATTCAAAACACGACAGGTACACCCGAAAGAAAGCGTATATTTATCTCTGATTGTAACGTTATGCACCACTTTCATGTTTTATTTTTAATATATGTTTTTAGAAAGCCACACACAGTTTTTCTGAAAACTTTCCGCGACTTTACCTAAATGATCTCAAATAAAATTATCGAAAATTTCGACGCGATGTTTTCGTTCGTTCTGTTTTCTTTTAATGTGACCAAAACAAAATTAAATCTCATCTGAGTTTATGAATCGTTACAATGAGGATACACATTTCCCCTTTAATTATGGTAAAAACTTGAGCAGAAAGTAAAAAATGATGACTCGCAGTCTAACAGCATTCCAACATTCTTGGAGGCACTGATATGCGTTTCAGGCCAACTGACCGACTGCACTGCGTTTGGCGCAATGCGAAAAGTATTCATGCAGTCTTGTAGGCGCTGATATGGGCTGTGCGCCGACCGCACTGTTTGGCGCAATGCGTGAAGTATTCATGCAGTCTTGTAGGCGCTGATATGGGCTGTGCGCCGACCGCACTGTTTGGCGCAATGTGTGAAGTATTCCTACAGTCTTGCAGGCGCTAATATACGTTTAACGCCGGCTGCATGTTTAGCGCGATTATCCGAACTTCCGTTACAATAATTGCGGCATCGAATAATAGAGCTTAAAAGGCCCATGTTGTATTTTGACGCCGCATAAGCATTTCAACGTTGCCCAGTTTCTCTCGGGTAAATATTTTTTCCCGAGAAAAGTTAAGAAAGTTCTTTATACCCACGACCATTTTTCAATCTTTTCACTTCATTTATCATCAGGAGCTAAGACATCGATGACTTGTCAACAAACTAACCTATACTAACGTTGACATAGAGGTGCGTTTATTTTCCAACTGTTTCCTGTTTTTTCAAACTTCTACCTTAAATTAACTTCATTTTAAAATTCGCGCATTTCTGTAGCAGATGTTAAGGTTTCTATTCGCACAATCCTTAAATATTTTCTTAGACCTTTCGCGCAATTCTGGATTACCGAATTTTCTTGCAGTAGGCGACAGCCGTGAAGCAGCCACAGGCCACTAGTATTGATGTGATACAAACATGTATTAATTTAGTGCTAGTCAGAAAACTTTAAAATCATTATTCGTGATGGATTCGGGGAAGAGAGGACTAGTTTATGACGGCAGGCGTACCCAAAAATTTTCGAGGAAAATTCTTAAGTCGTCATTCCGGATTTCGAGTTTTAACGGCTACAAAAAAAACGACGCTACACTAATTTCTACACACGGTGCAATATGGTTGGATCTTCCATTCTCTCATCTTAAGTCTTCTTTTCCAAGTCTTTATCACATTCAAACCTCTCAAGTCAAGCACACCACGCAGAGATGTTTTCCCCGCGATATTGGCGAGGTTCTTCAAGTTATATCTTTGGCAGATATGTAATGCTTAGAGAGCGCTCATAAATTACGTAAGGCACTTTTTCGACATCCCCCCCTCAAATGACGCTTTCGTGACTTAGGTCTCCATCCTTTAACACGTAAAGAAAAATTGGCGTAACGCTCTCCTCCGCAATCCTCCTAAAGCGTTACGTACGTGAACGCTCCCTTCCTCTGAATTTGAGTTGTTTCAATTACTTCATGCTAACATAGAACTCTTCCATATCTGAGATGTGAAAAACAGTAAAAATTATTGATAGAATGCTTCAAAACTATCCCCAGATCCTATCACATATGTCCTTGCATGCTGGGTAGCTCCGAACATTCGTTGATACAAGTCGCGGCGGCGACTTTTGATAACACTGCCCTGATTCATAACATGCAAGAGACTTTCAGACCGACCCTCCAAGTGGATGATGTTGAAAGACTTGAGACCGCAGTTCTTTGATACCGAACCGATACAGTGGCGTGGCGTGCATTGCGACACATCGATTGCACTGTCATTTAAACCTGTGGAGAAGGATCGATAATCAGGGTGTTCGCAGCGAACACCTTAATAATCGATTCTTTATCATTGGTTTAAATGACAGTACAATCGATGTATCGCAAAGCACGCCTCGCCACTGGAACCGAAAAACAATGCTTCCGAGCTGGATGATCTCAGTGACATCCTTAACCTTATTCTGAGCTCCCACACTTCGGAAAAGAGACGGCTATAGCCAATTCTTTCAAATTTTCCAGGAAATATGAGGAAGAATGTCCTCACAAATCTAACAAAAAGCCTCCGAAAATGTAGAGAAAGTACTTAGAGCGAAAAGGAATTAAAAAGTAAACGTTGAGAAGGAAATGGGGGGGGGGGGCGTTGTGAGGTGTGACACCCCCTAGGCGTGCCCCTAGAATTTTAAATACGGCCCTGGTGTGTTCGGCGTGTATAGTTGTGTTTTGTGTTAAGTTTTGTTCTTTTTTGTGCTTTAGTTCATATTTGTCGAGTTTATAGTGTTTGTTACGGACGTGCATCTATCAAACGGACCTAAGCGCCATAGGGTGAGGAAGGTAGAGGGGGGCTTGGATTGGCGGCGGAATCGGGCGTCCGGCTTATTCCATCCTATACTCGCAATGCTTTTCCATGGCGCTTAGGTCCGTTTGACAGAACGCGCTATCCCGGATTCTAAATTCCTCAAAAGGAACTCAAATTGGCGCATAGTTCCGTTTGATAGAAATATGTCCATCTGATGAATGTATCTGTAACATGATGTTACCACTTCAAATTTCCGAATTTCTTCTGAACTACCCTGTTTAACTGCGTGCGGAGCACGAGTGGACAGCTAATAATTGTAAATAGTTTCATTAGTCGTCGAACGCGTGATTTCCATGGTTGCGATGTAAAATTGCCAGATTGCACCAACAAAAACAAACGTTTCATCGACTCGCACGGGAAACTCGTGAATAACTGTAGGAACTCTGGCAGCGCAGCTCTTCACCCTTCCCTAGAAATCCGCTTCACCTGCTCAAAACTTAATTAAAGAGCCGAGCGGTTCGAAGCGTTTTAAAAGTTCACCGCTCTCACGGGCTCACGCGGAACTTTGTTCGCGCTTTTTTTACGCTCTATTGCCACGTAGATGTTTAAAATTGCTCATTTAGAATAGCTTAAGGCCACAAAATCCTTGGATTTTTCAATGATACTGTCCGTAATAATATATGTAAGTCTCTAATAATCATAACTTGGAGCTGAAGTATCAAGAGAAGCTGGCAAAGTATCTGCCCTTAGCTGCGGAAATGAAGCGATTATGGAACCTGAATATTGTTTGCATCAAGTCCCTATAATCGTCAGTACCAGGGTGTGTTCCAAAAGGTTTCGCGTCAAGTGCTGTCATGTCGTTTCTTTATCGATTAATTTTTTTAATTTTACTTTTTTTTAATTCAAGCGAGATAGTGTGTATTACTGACAGTCAGTAATACTTATACCGGAAGTGTTCCCTCTTCCAAGTTAAAAAAAGAAAGAAAAAGAAAAAAAGGAAAAAAAATATGTAATATAAAAAAACGCCCATTCTTGGACTCTAACATAACTAATTCAACCTTTACGTCATTCTTGGCATTATTTACGTCATTCGTTTGCTTCAATGTATACAAATAAATGATCCAATGTATTTGTACGAAAGTTGGTTGGAAACATCTGAGTGTTTTTTGCAATTGAAATTTCTCGTTTTTGAAGGACGTATAATGATGTATGATTTATCAGTGACACACTCGTTCATGATGTGACAAATTGTTACTACTCAACGGATAATTTTAAGTTGAGGCAATGTTTTACTGTTAACGTTCAAACTATCGAATAAAGATCTTATAGTGTGTTGGGGCAAAAATGACCTTAAAGTGGCTGAATTCGTCAGTTATGATCACATCGTAAATGAACGAGCTAACTATATTTTAGAATTTGATCCTAATCTTTTGCATAACATCTAATTGTTCCTTTTTTATTCATAGAGCAAGCCTGTGGACTCTTATACCATTAAGTTATACCTAAGATCCAGTTTTTTATATTCCTCGATTTTTGGGGTAGCTCTTTTGAACCAACATTCATTCCAAAGTTCGCGTTATTTCCTGCTACGCATGGTGGAGCAGATCTCTCAACATGAGATAAAATCCTTATATTTCTTCCGAAACATGTTTCTTACAGAAAGCCCACCGGCACATACCTATTTGAGATAATTCCGGCAACAGCAACGGTGAAGGCTAAATCTCCTCCACTCTAACCCTTCGATGCAGCAGAGAGTTGCAATCTGTGTTGCAGTTTACATTACTAATTATTAAAGCACGCGCCAGGATTGTATAAATGATCGGCTTAAATCGATGACGCATGGCACGATCTTCGCAAATGAATTAAATTAAATCGTACGATTATCAGTCCTCCTAGCATTATTTACAGCTTTGAATCGTGAACCGTAATCCTCGTAGGTTTAAAATGTTTTACGTGACCAACACTGTGGTCCGCAGTAAGTCAAAATACAGGTGCGATAGACCAAACTCTTCAAGGGCACAATATTGTCAGTTCTCGGTGCAGGAAGAAGTTGGCTTGCGGAACTATTACGGTTCTACGGGAAACAAGGCTAAAAATCTAAAATACACAATTAATAAAAACCGAGACGTTTCGATTCAAAAGTGAGTCATTTTCAGTCGGAAATACAATAAAAAGTGAAAAAAAAAAACAAAAAAAAAAAAACGATGAAAACCTGATCTGTGAGTGGATCTCGAACTAGCGTGTCGATCATTTTCGGTCAACGGTGCTGGCATCGATGTGCCCTGTTTGTTATCATTTTTCTCTTTTTCTCGGATCCCGGCCACCATCATGTAGGGTTCAGGTTTTCATCTTTTTTTTTTCATTATTTTTTCTTTTTTTAAATTTTTATTGTATTTCCGACTGAAAATGACTCAGTTTTGAGTCGAGACGTCTCGGTTTTTGTTAATTGTGTATTTTAGCCTTGTTTCTCGTTTTTCCACCTTGTTTTTCTACTGTTATCATTGTCTTGGGCTGTTCTAAGGATCAGAGGCAATTTTTGTGCTGTTGATCACTTCAGGGAATAATGGTGTACATTGTTTATTTATACCTGGCAACCGTGTTCATAGTAAGCTGCGGTTGGTCTCGGAAAGGCGCGCTTTGCCTATATCCGATGGGCAGCGATCGTGAAAAACCAGCTCCTGCCCTTGTCCTACGTGCCTAGTGGGTATTTAAGTTTTGTAGCCCTCTTTAAATTTTCCGAGCCTTAACAGTCGGCTTGGATGGACAAAATAAACCGAATTCCATCTGAAAGGCGAGCTGCCCCAGATAAAACGATGTGTGGCGAATGTGGCTCTAAAACTTAGATTGGTTGATGGTTATTGAGCTATTTCAAAACAAACTAATACAAGGATAATCATTTGTTGAGATGCTTAGTTTGTTGAGATCCGCCTTTATCCGTCACACCGTTAAAATTAGTTTTAGCGGTCAACGTGGATTCTGAAGGTGAGAACAACATCCTCAGATTCGGAATTAACTTGTTGGTAATTTCTGTAGTAGAGAGCAACTTCTTAGTGTTTTTTACAGTGGAGCCGTCAGATTTGCGAAGCAAAATGTATGATTTGGTGGACTTTTGACATAGGTAACATATATAAAAAATGTCAAAAACCCTTAACAAGTAAATATCCTGAAGAGGGCTAAACTAGGGAATATTTGACCGCAAGGCTCCAATTCTCTCTGCACCGAGGAACATCATGCTTCAAATTATCAAATTACCAAATTAGTGGTTTTTAATACATTCTTGATTAATAGTGATTCAAACCAATTATAGTGGTATTTTTTAGTGATACATTAAGTAATACTTTTACTCACGCAATGTAAAATAATCATATTATAGTAAAAGCAACTATGTTATGCCTACCAAATATGAGATCGACGGAAAGTAGGACACGCAGTAAAGCCAGCAATCAACGACTGTTCCTTCGATGTTTCATTTACGGTCCCTTTCTTAGCATTATTATTAAGGAGTAATTAAAAAAATTAATGCGCGGAATGTTCTCCACCTAATCGCGTAATGTACAATGGCGGATCCAGCAAATCGACAACTTTGTTTTTCGCCGTTTAAATCGATGGAAATATATCGATTCTCGGAGGGGTCAGGTGCTCCGACAAGAATCGATTATTTAACACAGGTTTAAATGGAGGTAATCAGGCGTTACCAAATTGCTGGATCTGCCTCTGCGCGTAATGCAGCTACCTCGTGCTGGGTGCAGATGAACTATTGGTCATTAATGTATTGAAAGCATCAAATTTGGCCTGTGCGACGTACTCTGGTAAAAATTGGCGATAGGAGCTGCGTTTCAAAATACCACAGGAGTTCTTATAGCCGACTAAAGAAGGCTATTGAAAATCATATAGCTGCGGGTCGATTGTTGAATCGTTATTGAATGGACTTGATCGATAAATCCCTATCTTTACAACGCTATTTATCGATCAAGGTCATTCGATAACGATTCAACAATCGACCTGCTGGCTGTAGAAAGCGGAGCAAATCATACATATAGCCGGGCTATACGAAGCTATAAAAAAGTATACAGTCGGGCTGGAGTTCCTATCGCCGGGCTTTACAATTTATCGCCATTGGCTATATAAAAGGCTATAAGAAATTGTGTAGAAATTCGTGTGCTTTGGAAATCATTAAGTTTGATACGGAACTACCTTCATATTTACAAAACACACATTATAATTTCCTTTAAAACATATTTTTTTTCATCAATTAAAATGAGAATAATCCATACAGTGCAAACATTTCAAAATCATGAGTTGAAAAACGCTGACTCCGCGAGATTAAATATTAGAGCCTAACACAAAGCGGAGCGGGGACGCACTGGCGCCTACAAACCTAACAGGGATACTTCACGCATTGCGCAATGCGTGAAGTATCCCTGTTAGGTTTGTAGGCGCTAATGCGCGTTTCGCGCTCTCTGCCCGCCCGCCGCGCCGCAGCGTGCCACGGCGTCTGAAGCAACTATTTCACGCCAGAGGTATTGCACAGTATCATAAGAAATTGAAGGCGCTCCAACATATTAAGGCATCAGGCATCCTTCAAAAGTAAAGAACATTCCTCGCAAAATAAATCAAGATACTGCGGCACAAGAAGAAAGCGGTGGTCCAAAAACTAACTGAGTCCTAGTATCCGTATTTAGTAACGTTTAGCATAAACTTTATCACCAGGCTGTTGCTTAGTCGCCATCGGCTATAAAAGGCTATAAGAAATTGTACAGCCGGCTATAGAAGCTATTGGAAATCTTCCAGCCGGCTTTAGGTTTATGGTATTTTGGAACACAGATTCTACTGCCAATTTTTACCAGGGTAGGCAACCACTGAATTAGCTGTGACACCGACTTTTCCAACTCATTCAGACGCGATGTCTTATTTTCTTTCCCATCGGCTCAGTATTTATTCATTTGCGTTCTGATTGACGTTGATGCAACGCATCCGTAGGCTGACCTTAATGTTGCTCTTAATGGTGGAAAATTTTTCATTCGACGACTGAGCTGAACAACGTTCATACTGCATCGTTGAATGTCAGGTGATTACAAGGAATGTGTCTATCCAATTCAATAATCAGCTAGCTGCTAAATATGCCGTGACAGGAATTCTCGTTAAGTGACCCGTAAACCTCTTTAAAGCGACGTGACATCCCTTTAAAATAACGGGAATACCTCGTGAAACGAGTGAATTTCTGATTGCGTCGACAAAAAAATCCTCTTACGATTTATGGTACAGGGATTCCTGTTGACTCAACGAAATGTTTGTCTCTATGCGAGTGTTAATGGCTTGCAGTGACGATTCTTGTAAGTTGGCAACACTGTAATTTCTCCATTTAAATTCATGTAAAATATCGATTATATAGTTCGCCAAGAATCGATTGTTTTACATACATTTAAATAGAGGAAAAACAGTGTTGCCAACTTTCAAGAATCGCCACTGATGGTTTGACTTTACAACCTCTTAATATGCAGAATCTGAGACATTAGCACCCGGAAGTCGTAATATTTATCAACAATTTGCTCTAGTTAGTCTCTCAATATCTTCAGAGAATGGGCCTAGTAGTATAGTTGAGTATGCTGCCTCAGAGATGTTAAAATGCTATCTTTCTCCCCAAGGCCTCTTCGTCCCTGATAACCGATTTAAAATTCGGCGCCTATTCCCGCCAAAATCGATCGGTCTCCTTCCTCCGAGCAATGCGAGACCCGCGTTTCGGGTTGCGTGGGACGCCGTAAAGGCGATTTGATGCTGATTTATGTGGCATTTTTCGGCGCTAGAAAGAGGTCAGACAACGATTAGCAGTGATCCCGCTGAATACTTAAAAGGCCTGTACTTTCCAAGACTAGCCCAAGCCATTACGAAGAATGCGACAGGGTGCGCGGGAGGCGGATGCCATTGTGAGTTCCCTCTTTCTGACAAGTCGTGCCGAAAATGGTCCGAGGGTGATTTGTTTTGCAGAGCGCTGAGAGAGGAATATGGCGTCTCAAATAGACATCTAAAGTCCTGCAGAATACGATCATAGAAGTTTCATTCTGCGCGCTCATAATGCGAGCGAGCCGGACTTGAACATTCTACTGGGTTATTATTTCATTACATAAAAATCGAGGACGCGCAATAGTGTATCGTGCCAAGGAAAGAGGCCAGCCCCTTAAACAACAGGCAAACGTTACTTTTATCTTTACCCCTCCATATGAGTAAAAACAAATTTAGTATTATGACAGTCAATTAGCATGCATGGTCGATGACAACGTTAAAAATTAAAATGCGTGTTCTTTCCCTTATCCATGGTTTTTATCGTGAGGAATCACTCTGTGCTAAGAGAGAAGACTTGGAAACCACGCGATTTTTTCACTAAAGCATAAATTCAATTGTTAAAAAAAGACATGTACAGAGCAATTTTGGTGCAGGCGGATCCAGACACTTCGAACGGGGGGTGGGGGGTGGGGGGGTGGAGGGGATCCGAGGGGCTCCCTCAGAAGATTTTCTAAATTTGACAGTATATAATTTGCAGTTTGAGTCATTTTCGTCATGAATAACTACCAAATAAAAGTGTCTTTTATTCTTCTTTCCTGCTTTTCCTGATTATTTTCTTCAATTTTTTCCCCTCCTTTTTTTCGGGCGAGCGGGGGGTGGGGGAGGGGGAGGCGTGAGACCCCTACGCTTCCACTATAGAGTCCCTTTATACTGAGAGTCAGGACAATGTGAATCCGTTTCTGATTGGTTCCCGTATTTTAGGCCTCCATCGGGGATCGAAAAGGAAAGAACAGAATTAGAGAAGGAACGAAGAAAGGAATTTGAGAATGACCCGATCAAAGATTACGAAAAACTGCCAATTTGTGTAATCTTTGTTCCCGTTTGTGACTCCATGAAGGGGGTTGTCTTGACTCTCAGTGTAAAGGGACTCTAGCTTCCACTGGATCCGCCTATGACTCAATTTCTGAAAATGTGGCGGTTATGCTCTTCCTCAAATGAACCGCTCAATTGCAAAATCGAGGGCATCATGATGCATTGCTCAGTTTCCCGCTCGCAGCTGAGGGCACTGAAATCCGTGCCACTTGGATAGTCTTATCATTTGCACGTGTGAGCGTGAATCGTCTATTGTTCTGCCGTTCCGAAACAGAAAGCAACAAAGATGCTTCGGCGTGAACCGCGGTTAAGACGGGCTCGAATGTCCTCAGAGGCCCTCCTCATAACGTTCGTAACGCTCTCTTCCGTAACGCAGCAGTGCTCCGGCGACTTCCGGAAAAGCGCGAGTCATCAGTTCGTGCTAGAGCCGGCGCTCAAAAGAGTGTACATCGGCCTTACTCCGCCGTGATAAAGAAAAACGTCGTATGAACCTGCAGCGTTGCCAAATTTCCTTCGATAAAACGCGAATATCCTGGTAATCTTATGAATATTTTTCTTCAAATCTTTCACGTAATTTTGTTCGAAATTTCACCTAAAGTTCCAGGTAATATCGAGGAAAAATAATAATAACTATTGACTCTAAAAGAGACATTTCATCGAAGGAAATTTGGCATATCTGTAAAGTTCATACGACGTTTTTACTTGGTTCGGCAGTACTGCCTTAATCTCGACCGCCAGAGGTCCCTGTTTTTTCTCCCGCTTTCCTTCCCTCTCCTCACCCCAATTTTCCCCCGTTTTTTTCCTTTTGCACTCCCATCATTTCCTTTTGTGCCTGAGGTGAAATAAAACCGGAAAACTTTGGAGAATAATGTTCCGAGTCTTGCCTTTTAAATCACGATCATCTCAGGTGTTGACGAATTGGAGACTCTTCGAGATGTTCAAAGATCTATCTCGGCCCTTTCATCTTTGAGTGATGATTTTACTCACTTTTCTCAAATACTTCCTTATTCATTTATTATGATTATTCGAGGGGCTTGGAGGACAAGGCGCATAAGTGCAGTTCTTGCTATTTTGAGGAATAATATGTGGTTGATTTGAAGTTTCGAAATTGCATGGATCCTTATGGCGGTAAGTTCAAATTGACGTTTTGATGCTGAAAAATTGGAATTTGGGAGCGAATGTTTTTACAGAATATGACTATAGACTAGTTTTACTTGAAATCAGTAAAATCTCAGTTTTTTTCAAAAACTGAACTTATGTGTCATGTCCTCCAAGCCTCTCATTTATTTACTTGTTTGTTCTTTTTTATTTCGTTAGTTCCTTGAAGCTTTTTGATTTACCATTCTAATATTTTAAAAGTGAGAGGAAAATAGAGAATAATCGTGTGGAGCTCAATATACATTAACAACAAATTAGAGGCTAACCCCATCGGTAACTTGTCAAAATTCGATGATCTTTTTATCAGTTTGTGACACGTGAAAAGGGATTGAGAGTGATTCTCTTCCCTCTCTCTTCGTATTTTACTATTGAACGCCTCAAAAAAAAACCAAAGAGACATTTAGGGAAAGTACTCCGAAGAAGTGACTGAAACTCAAAAGTGACACCTCGATTTTGTGGTTAACACGAGTGTTGAAGAAATGAAGAAAAAACATAGAATTTCCTAACGAATTTACACTGCTACGGGAAAGTTGATGTCATGGCTTCACAGTTTTGGCAAGCATTGGGGGAAAAATAGGTTTATTGACTCGCGCCCATTGTCTTCACATATTGCACACCGCGGGAGTATCACCAAATTGCGGCCGAAGTAAAGTGAAGTGTTCCTACCGTCAAACATTGGCGTGACCTAAATCATACAGCACGGAGGCACAATGAAAAATTTTAGACAGTATACTTTCATGGAATCTCCGCTCTAATCTTCATCTACCCCCTGAGAAGGATGAATTGTACAACAGATATTACATATATATAACAGATAATCTCATTCTATACCATTAAGATTTAATGTTGAAATGTCAGTGAAAGACCAAAGAGCGTCTGAAAATTTTACCCGTGAGTTGCGTGCCTAATACTGCCTATACGTAGGTTTATGCAAATTCTCAAACTCGGCGATTTTTCCAGTAAATTAAGGTTTTATTAAAGGAAATGTGGCAGCATCTGAAGGTTCATACGGCGTTTTTCTGTAGTACGGCAAAATACTACCATTACATCCTTTATTCTTTTCTTTGTTTTAGAGCGATATCGACTCGAAAGCTTCATCGAAAACTTTCCTCCGGTCGTTCTTCGACGAAAAAGAAATGATCTACTTTGACGACCGCCTCCACGGTCTCTTGTGGAAATTTTCTGAGTAGCAGGCGTCGGAGAGTAAAAAACGTGTGGGGACCGTCACTTTCAGAAACGGCTCGTTCGACCGGCCAATTAGCCGCGTTTCGAAATTTCCGCCGATATTTCGAGCCGCGAGATAAAAATACCACCGTTGCGCTCCTGTCTGAGCTGCAGATATTATCTCGAGTCTCTTTCTTACTCTTTTAGTAAACTAGGGGGCTACGCCCTCCAGCTAGCAGCCCAGCCCCCAGGAAACACTTCGCACTATCTGAGGCCCGCTATTTAACGATGCAACTGCTATGCCCTTGAAGAACGCCGTATGGACTTTCGAACAAGGCCTCAATTTTGATTAAACACGAATTTTTTAAAAAAAATCGATAACTTTTCGTCGCATATTTCGTCGCCTCCCGTACGAAGGAACGTAACTCAAATTCAAAATTGCAAAATTGACTCAAATAATTCAATTTTTGAAAAGACGTCCATGTGCGATTTTATCTCAACATTTTTATGACACTTGCACGAGATCAGGAGAAATATAAAAAAGAAATCAGCTAAAAAGGCCCGAGACTGTCTAAGGGAAAATTAAATTAACGAGGGAGAAATTTGGCAACATTGAAATGTGGTCACGTTCTTTCGTGAAGGAAACGACGGTTCGTTCAAAGAATTTTATTCGCGGTATAATCGAGATATCTGAAAGTTTAAAGGAAAAATGTTGAAAATTCGCTTAAAAATGAAAAAATTATCGCGAGAAAGTTGGCAATATTCGAATTTTTATACAACGGTCTTCCTTAGCACGGCTGAAATTGCGCCGTTGAGAAACATTGCATACAAATTGCTCGAAATCACTCGGCTCCAGACGCGGGTCGGCAATGAAGACACCCACGCCCGAAATCCTATCTCAAAGCACGCTGGATTGTTCGATTAAAAGCTCAACGTAAAAGGAAGAGAACTAATTTTTGTCGCGGAAAAATTTGTCGTTCGGGACTTTGTAATGCCTTTTTACCTTTCGCGCGATGCCTTGAGGATAGTTGGACGTATTTGTGCTAAAAAGAACTATGTGCACGCAAATCCTGTGCCCATATAGTTCCTTTTAGCATAAATACGTTCCGTTTAAGCCCTGCGAGAAATGGCTCATTTTACACACTTATGCAACACTTTATTTTCAAAGATATCTTAAATAGTTTTGATGAATCAAAGGAAGAAAAGATCGGTGAACAAGATTGAAATATTTGTGTTTAGAGCTCCTCTCGATGCCTCTCGTCATTTTATATGTAAAATGAGAGACTTGGAGGACAAAGCGTGCATGTAAGTGTAGTTTTTGAAAAAATTAAAATATTTATGATTCTAAGTGAAACTAATCTTAAAGCATAATCTGTGAAAAATTCGCTCCCAGATTCCAATTTTTAAGTATCGAAAAGTCAGTTTGAACTTTCTTCCCGTCATGCGCCTTGTCCTCCAAGCCCCTCAAAATAATGATGTACGGAACACAAAGTTGTAGAGTAACCTCTTAAAAGAGCACAATTTTAACGACCTTATGTAAACACTTTGAAAAGTGTACATGCTGGCCTCAAGTTTCAGATGAACTGTCATTCAACTTTCAACAATGTCTTAATAAATTAGTATCAGCGATAAACTTAGACTGACCTCTAAAACTTGTTGATCGCCGAGGAAAAAGGAAAGCTAATCAGGAACAGTGCACTCACCTGAAACAATACCAATACGTGAATAGTTATAGAAAAACAGCGAATGAAAGAAAGACGTATTACAACGTTATTGCATTACAATCTTTCGAATATCAAAGGACACATGATTCCAACAGAAAATCAGATAAAAGTATACAGATCGTTAATTTTAATCAAATCACGAAAGTTTAACACGCAAACTTTCACCTCCTCTCACAAGCATAGAAAAATCAATATATGTCAGGCCTCTCAAAAGTCTTACTATATATTCTTCGGAAAACTCCATAGCAGCCTTCGGAAGGATCTGAAAAATTTCTATGAACAGTGCTGGATGAAGTCTCCTAAATTTCGCGAAAGGCGGGATTTATCTACTTGAACGTGCCAGTGGATGAGGGGTGTATGAGACGCGTTTACTCGTGTTGGGCACTTTTTTTGTGAAAGCCCTGTCAACACTAACAAAACTTTACGGAACTTTGCGCGAAAGTCAAGTTCCGTAAACCCATCCCTGTTTGGACAAGGCCTACCATTTATAAGAAACGAACGAAAAAATTATGAAAGAACAACCATAAATGTAGTTAAAAATTTTAATTTCCGCCGCCGCGCCGACCGCTCTGTGTTTGGCGCAATGCGTGAAGTATTCATGCAGTCTTGTACGCGCTATGCTTTTCACGCTGACCGCAGTGTGTTTGACGCAATGCGTGAAGTATTCATGCAGTCTTGTAGGCGATTTGCGTTTCAAGCCGACTGCTGCTGACCGCAGTGTGTTTGACGCAATGCGTGAAGTATTCATGCAGTCTTGTAGGCGCTATGCGTTTCAAGCCGACTACTGCTGACCGCAGTGTGTTTGACGCAATGCGTGAAGTATTCAATGGCGTGATTGGTTTCTCTCTTAACTCGACTAATCAAAGGTGTTGTCTCTTGTATCACCGAGAGACGACAAAATTAGAAATTCCTATACTTTTACTCTCAGGAAATGAGAAATTTTGACGCCTTTTCTTGTTTGTAATTTATTTTCTGAATCCGATTTTTTCTCTTTTTTTTTTGACACCTAAATTAAAAAAGATTGCAAAATTTGCCGCCTCCTACATTTTGCCACCATGGACCGCGGCCCATGTGGCCACCCCCTTAATCCGACCCTGCCTACGGGACTCTTTTTACTAAAGTTAGAGGGCATTGCCCCCTTACAGCCCGCGACAATCCGCCCTTGTGGGCAACAGTGGCGAGGTGTGAATGATCGATTATCGATTTTTCCTCACTTGAAGCTATGACTAAGAGTCGATTAGTAAGGTGTTCGTTGCGAACACCCTATCTATCGATCCTTTTCCATAGGGTTAAATGACAGAGTATTCGACACATCGCAAAGCACGCCACGCCAATGGCGGGCAATGAAATATATTTACTCCCGATGCGGATTTGAATGTGAGTACATAGCAACATACAGTAGGGTGAATTATCTTTCAAAATGCTTTGAGGAATCGTCTTATTAGAATCGATGAGTCTCATCTACTGGAGGACTCATAATTTCTGAGTGGAGGGAGATATTCAAAATTGCTCTGTGAGAGCGTTATACATTAAAATAAGAAGGCTGTACGAAACCGGAAAGAGCGTTTAAAACGCATTTACGACCGCTCTCCCACCGCCGATCATCACAGGAACATAGAAATAAAAAATCAACACCCATCGCGCGACGGCGAATTAATCTTCGGTTATTTTTGGGTCTAAAAGACAGGTTTGGAACCTCCAATGACGAAGTCACTGGCGGGTCGATGAGCCGGCGGACTCGGGCTATACGAGCTACACTTTCTCAGAACAAGAGGGCCTGCTTCAGACATCGTTCACTGAGCATCGTGTAGGAAGTTTCCGCTGTAAGCGAATTGAGATCTGTTCGAAACTCGTATATTCTTGGATTTTCCCACCTCGCGCGGTTGAATCGCAGGATTTAAAAACTACAGAGGTTAGTTGTGTTTGAAGCTCTTAGTAATTGCGCAGAATTAAAGAGTCACGATGTTGAAATACATATTTCAACCAATTTTGTATTTGAAATATCGACGGTTAGCGTAGCCATCTATTGTTGCCCTTAGAGACTTTAAATTTAGCGATTCTCTCTGGTTAAAGTCAAGTGCTATCTGAATTTATCGATTGAAATATACGATTTCGTTCGATTCTGTTTCTTTTGTATTAATCATAAATTAAACCTTTCGGTCAGTTTACAGTTCTTTTTATTTCAGCGGTACGAAGGATTTCAAGCTGTCATCAGCGCCGATGTCAATTTTTGAAGGCATATATACTTCTATACATACTTCTATATATTCTTCCGTGTATTCGGCTGCAGCTCTCTTAGAAGTGAAGTATGATCCATGAGAATATGTCCACCAAGTTGAATGAAACTAATTAGAATCATTTGGAAAATACATTTTTTAACCCTATTGGCAAGACATACCCCTACTTTTATCCATTCAAAACCAACATTACGATCAATCCGATCTAAACTGGTTAAAGCCTTGAGGAAAATCGTTATGAGGGGAATTCGTCTTAAATCTACTTGAAATCGTATTAATTTCAAATTTCAATAAAAATTCATCGGGAGTATTCAAATTTTAATCTCGGTGAGCGAGAGGCTCAAAAATAAACTGGTTTTTCACATGATTTTTTAATCTAGGACTGAATATCAGACTTCTCAATGTGCTCATCGTGATTTTCAAGCTGTATCACATAGACTAACTCTTGAAAGTTGGCAACAATGTTCTTCCTCCATTTAAATCCATTGTAAACATCGATTGCGGCAGGTTGTCTCGCCTAGAATCGATTGTTCCACATACAATTAAATGGAGGAAGACAGTGTTGATCCTTGCGGGAGGCGGAGCCTGGGAGCGGCGACCACGGCTCCGCGTGGGAAGCTCAAGCTCCGACCTGCTTCCCGATGAATCGCACGATCTGCCATTTAAACCCATGGAAAAGTATCGATTATCAGGGCATTGCCTAGGAATCGATTCTTCATCATAGCTTCAGATGGGAAAATATCGATGGGCGATGAATCGCACGATCTGCCATTTAAACCCATGGAAAAGTATCGATTATCAGGGCATTGCCCAGGAATCGATTCTTCATCATAGCTTCAGATGGGAAAATATCGATGGGCGATGATTCGCGCTTGGCCACTGCCGCACATCTCTCCAAGGTCGGCTGGATATTGGGGACATAGCCCTATTTATTACGGCATTTAATTTAATAATAAACGGCCAGAAATTCAAGATTTCTGGTCCCGAACCCAAGTTCAACCGTCGCCCTGCGCTCCTCGTCGGTTTCGTAGCGAAAAACTCGGAATAATTTAACGCCTACACAAGCGATAATCTTTTCATCAGAACAGAAATTCGCCAGCAGTTAACCTATCATTAAGTGACTTCTTTGTTGTGTCGCTGGATTTGGTCCGAAACCAGCGAGAGGAGGTTTGTGAATTTATGCGTGTCCAGCATGTAGATAAAGAGTAGGGGTTAAAATATTTTTCCGGATTATAGGCTGAAGTCGATGCTAACGCTATATGCTGAAATACAAATCAATAATTCTTGGACGAAAATTTTCGTTGAGTCAACAGGAAATTTCCTTGTTTCAAACGATATTTCTGATATTTCCAAGAGTGGTCCTGCCACTTTCAAGATATTATTATAGTTGTTGATTCAATGAGGATCCTTGGTAGGGAATAATGTAAGGGAAAATTTTTCTCAGGAGGGAGTCGTTCTTGAAATACATAACGTTTGAAATAAGTCGGGCGGGGGAAAGGGGTGAGAACCTGGGGGTCTGAGCCTGCGAGCGGGTGTGTTACATGGGAATCTAAGATAAAAAATTGATGATGAAGAATCGTCCAAAATTCATTGCAAAATGCCAATTTGAGAACGGTGGGAGGAAAATTTTCAATAATATAATAAAGTCCATTCTTGAGTATTCAAATCAACATTGAATCCTGAAATCAAACCTGATTCCTCGTCTACAAAATCAAAAGTTGTCTCGTTTTTTCTGCTAAAATTGTAGATATTCGAATGATAATTATAATTAAAAACAAAATAATTACCATGAGCACGTAAGTTATTGAACATCATCCTACAATTATCTGAATCTTTCCAACTTGATCATTCCAAGCTAAAAATTGTCTGACAATGCGTGTTAGACTTGTTAGAGTTTTGAGGATGAATCGATATTCTCCCATTTGAAGCTAAGGTAAAGAATCGAGTATTAAGGTGTGCGCTGCGAACACACTGTTTATTGATCATTTTCCATAAGTAGGTTTAAACGGCAGAGCAGTCGATGTATCTCAAAGCACGCCTCGGCACTGACTGCATTATCACAGTTGGAGATTGAAAAAAAAGTAAAACATCTTCGAGTCAAAAAACTCTCTATAAAAAAAGGGTCTGACATAATGGCAACGTTCTACACAATTCCAAGCCGCGACAAGAATGCGGAAAATTAGAGCTGAGAGAGCCACCTGGTCGAAAAAAATTCGATGCTCTTGAGAGGTATCCTTTATTTGTAAACAGTGCTCCGATGCAAATAAAATTCAATTCCAGATTTAGGACCCTTTATACAACACTTGGTGCGGTACTTAGACGGCCCTTGAGAGAGCGACAATTTTTACAAAGTGCATTGGCTCTTGGGTCCTCCCTTGGAAAAATTTGGAGAGTTAGAGGAATCTTAGAAATATTTATCGGTTGTGTTGGTTTGCGTTTGTTAATTCTTCACAGAAAGCCGTTGATTGGGGTATCAAATTTTGTGTCACCCAAATAAAAAATCACTACAAACCACTGTATATAAGAGCCATTTCTTCATAACAATCTATAATTGTTCCTGAACAAGATCCGGTGTGCCATCGTGCCAAAAACTTTTTGTTAAGCTCTTCAGAATTAACAAGTTCTATAAACAACGAATTCACATATGACACTTGTCCTCCTCCAACACTACATTAGGGGTTCGGAGGAGAAGACGCGTAAATGCAGTTTTTGAAAAAACCGAGATATTGATGATTTCATGTAAAACTGGTCTTAATGCATATTCTTCAAAAAATCCGCTCCCAAATTTCAATTTTTAAGCATCAAAAAGTCATTCTGAACTTTCTTTCCGCTACAAGGATCCATGTAATTTCGAAGCTTCAAACACGTATTTCTCGTAATTGCAAAAGCTGCGCATACTAATAATGCGCCTTGTCCTCCAAGCTCCACGATTGAAATAAAACGACAACGCCTCTGGAATCTTCGAGCGTTTTCATTTTTTACGTTTTTCCTTCTTACTTCCAAATAAATACCTTCTGTTTTTATACTTTTTTTACTACCTCATGCCCACGTTTTCCCTTTCATCGGCTGAAGCGACTTCTCGTATAAAATCTCGCCGAAAAAATACACAGCCTTGGTGCCTTTTACCCCTTTACGCTCCCCCTTCCTTTCCTTTCCACAGATTCCTTGTGTTAAAGCAAGATATCCCCTCCTCTCATTTGTTATTCCCCTCACATCTTTCCTTTCCTTTTCTCTTCATCCCTTTTTTCGCTTTCCCCCATTTTTTATAGCGCCCATGTTATTGTCATACACTGTTAGAAATCTCGGAGTGGAATCTGGAGTGCATCTTCATCGTCCCACTGTTTAACTCATTAAATTAATTTTATCTAGATTTGGCAAAAACTGCACTCGTTTTGAAAATTAAGTTACTGTATTTCAGCAAATATATCAGCGGAGCGAATATTACTATGCTTTTCATAGCAATCGGGTTTTCTGGGGCTAAATATGGGCTCCATTGTGTAATGTACCAGGTTTTACTCCAAGAGTTTAAACAATGTAATTGATTCCACTTGGTGCGGCCCACGATTTTAAGTCTGGTCTTGAGTAAAAATACCAAAAATTATGAAAAAATGTATTCTTCCTCGTATAATGATAAAACGTCATCGTATTTTGATTGCGCTAAAAACTGATGTACTCACTGAAAGATAGTAATTGAATGGTCTTCCTAAGTAGAAAGGTGATTTTATGGAAGAGCCACAGATAGTTGTTCCCTATCGCAAAATGTAACCCAATTGGTGGTCACTTTCACATTTTTCTTATCCGGTTTATTCTTAAATGAGAAGAAACTCAATATTTTGACCATTTAGAAAGTGTTCATTTTGAGAGACATAGCGACAATGAGGCTGCAATAGCATTTTCGTGTCCCAGTATTTTAATACCAGTTTTGGATAGAGGTGAGTGTCCGATTTTGTTGAGGCAGAGCACCTCACAGTGGTACGAGTCCATGAGAGAAGTTGGACATAAAGACATTATGCGGAGATTTTTTAGCCCATATCTTTATTAATACGAAACGGAGAGGTTCAAAAGTGGTTTCGTTGGTTTTCTCGTCAAATCTTCAATAGGAATTATCCCTTGAAATTTGAAATGTGACGAAAAAAATATCAATCATTGCAGTTTTGGACAAAAATTTGATGTCCATCCTTACCATTTGCTCGCTTACCATCGCGCGCCTGTAGAACCACCGTGCAAAGGGAAAACGCTACATGAAAATTTGAACGTTGCGAAATTTTCACCGATGAAATACTAATTTATGGGAAAATTTAAGATAGTTTTTAGAGCACCTATTTATGGAGAGTATTGCCATGTCTGTACCGCTCTCTGATACTGGTTTATCAGTTTGGACTATTGTGAGCAGACAGAAATCATCAGGAATCCGTGTTAGAGGGTAAGAAATGAATGGAAATCACACTCAAAGTGTAATTTCCAGCGACCTTATTCATCCTAGTTTGTTCAGAGTTCATTTAAGAAGTTGGATATTAGAAAATGCCTATCACGTCTAAAACTTCGTCATCATCCGCTTCGTTTCCCTTGGTCTACAACAAGGAGTGGAGGAGCTATCATGAAAACCTAAAACTCGGCGGACCAATCAGAGAGCGGCACACTTTTCCTGTTGTAAAATGCTTGAGATGGCAATTATCTCCCTGTATAGATACTGTAATGTTTTCCAAAGATATTTCGAAAGAATTGTTCTCTTGATACAACGTAACGCACCTGAAACTTTGATAAGAGGACTTTTTTCAAAAATTAATGTTTTGTCGGGGAACATCCGAGTGTTGATGCGTCGTTTTTCCGCAAGGTAAGAGGAGCCGGGGTTTCATGTTGCTCCAGCACCGGATCTGGATTCGGCCTTGAGCAAAATGCTGCCTTTTAGGTAAGAACGCTGTAAGAGCCATCTTGCATTGCCAAATTTCCTTCGACAAATCACGAATTTTCAAGAAAATTTGTAAATATTTCTCCTCCGATTTTTCACAGGATCTTCTTCATAATTTAATCTAAAAATTCTGCAAATTGCAAGGAAAAATATTCATAACTTTCTTCAAAAATGAATTTTTCAAAGAGGAAGTTTGGCAACATTCGAATGCCTATGCGGCGTTTTTACTTTCCACGGCAGAATGTCACTCCGTCCACACCTGATGGATTTACGACGAAAGAGGAGCTGACCGATAAATTGTCACGAGGAAACAAAGCCCTCTCCGTAACTCCAAAATGTGACCTAGTTTCGTTGATTAAATTGAGGGTCTTCATCGGCCTTTTTGCCACTATACTGTTCTATTGGCATAGGCGTGCCTAGATCATTTTTCTTGGGGGGGGGGGGGCGGCCCCCTCACCACCAGGGGATTTGGGGCTGGGAAAATAAAACATGATACGTGTTTCTATTGCAGCTTTTCAACATATCGCCGAGACCAAAACTTTAAATTCGAAAAAAATCAAGACATAGACAAAACCATTGAATGGAACTTGATATAATAGAGTAGCCTGACACCATTTTCAAACTTAAGTTGAAGCCCAAGCTGAGGTAGCGCCTTGAGATTTTCCATCTGCGATGACGCAGCTGTAGCAGTAAAAGTAATGACCGAATAATTTGGCAGAACACACAGTTTCGCACAGTGGCGTGGCGTGCTTTGCGTTTTAGCGTTTTGTCTGCCATATCAGCCTATGGAAAAGGATCGATAAACAGGGTGTTCGAAAAGAACACCTTACTGATCGATTCTTTAGCATAGCTTCAAACAGGGGAAAATCGAAAATCGATCGTTCAAGCCTTGTGATTGGTTTCGCATGGGAAGGAGATCTAAAGCCTACGGTGTTCCATACTTCTAATCCTGAATCTGCTTTCCAAAGTTGAAGAAAAGAAACGTAGGATGTAAGATGTAGAGAAAAGACGCATAGGTAAGTGCAGTTTTTTCCATTTCGAGAAATGTCTGTTTTAAATTTTGATATTACAGGGATCCTCACGGCGGAAATAAAGTTTAAACTGACGTTTGATGCTTAAAAATTGGAATTTTGGAGCGAATTTTTCACAGAATTTGCATTTAGACTAGTTCTACTTGAAATCATCAATAGCTCAATTTTTTCAAAAACTGCAATTTTGCGAGTTTGTTGTGAAGAAAAGACGAATAAATAATTTTGCAGTTATTGGTATTTCAAAAAAGAAGTGTTTAAAGTTTCAAAGCTACATGAAGCCGAATGGTGGAGAGAAACTTAAAGCTCACTTTTTGATGCTACAAAATTGAATTTTAGTGGTGAATTTTTCATAGGATATATTTTAAGAATAGTTTCATAGTTGAAATCATTACAATTTTACTTTTTTCAAAAACTGCACTTATGCGCCTTACCCTCCAAGCCAAATTGTGAGGGAAAGTCAGAATCAAGGAATACAGCTTTATGTGGCCGCTGATAAGCCTGTGGCGGGAGGGCAAACCGTCAGTGGCGTTGCGTGAATGATCGATTATCGATATTTCTCCATTTGAAGCTATGGTAAATAATCGATATGAAGGTGTTCGTTGCGAGCACCCTGATATTCGATCACTTTCCATAGCTTTAAATGGCAGATAATTCGATATATCGCAAAGCACGCCACGCCACTGCAAACTGTGGCGGCCCACATAAAACTTATATAAACTGTTGAGTAAATCATATAAATAAGTGAGGTGCAGTTGAGTCGTGAGCGGTACACGAATGTACAACGTATAAATAAACATTAGCCGATGAATTAAAATAATTTACGATCTTACGCCCGCTAACGCCGCCGCCGCCACCGCCGGAACTCCAGCAGCAAAACTGTCCGTGGAAACTAAATAGTCCAACTCATTAAAATGCTGTGAAAAATTAAAAATAAAACCTATTGGTCGTCGTCGACGGACTCAGCTCCTTTGTTGCCTAACTTAGCCGAAAAATTGCAAAATCCTTACTTTCGTCAGGCCGGAAGGAGAGGATAAGTATATTTTTAAATGGAGGTTCAGCGGCAATGACTTATTAATCTCAGCTATGCCACACTACCTTGCTAAGGAAAAACTCCGTGTGAGCCTGCAAGCGTTGTCAAATTTCCTTCGATAAAATCCGTTTTTCAGGAAGGTTTTTGAATATTTGATCTCATGGTTTGAAGTTACGGTCTGTAGCGTCTACTACCAACGTTTATTTCTCATTTATCAGTTAATTTTAAGAGTTTAAGATAAGTTTAGCATTATTTGCGTGAAATTTTGATGAGAGGACATGCACTGCAGTGCTTGATTTCTTACCCTTTTTTGGGCCGCGATAAGCGAAAGAAACCAAGCCATATTAGCTATTGCCAAATGTAATTAGGAAATGTAATATTTTACATGAAAAAGGTTGTGCGGATTTTTATGCAAATTTCGGTGAATTTTCTGGATAGTGGGAAGCAAATTCTACAAAATTATCCAAGAAATCCGCTTAAAGATCGCTTGTAATAAATTAAATTGTTCAGATAAAATTGGTGATGGCTATTTTGGTTTAGTTCCTTTCTGCTTTCTGCTGAACGCGGTTCATTTAGTGGTCGGTTAGTGGTCGATCGAAAAAAATACTGAAACTCAGCTTCTATGAAGCATCTTGTATGCAGTAAGCAAATTTTCTGGTGAAAATTATCCATTTAAGTTTTTTAAAGCCAAACTGAAGCTCCAAACATTTAGAGTTTTCTTTTACGTTGAAAAAATTCGTATCTCGGGGAAAGAAATACGAATTTTTCGAGACCTTCTGTCTGCATACCCACCCGGTGAGACGACGTTGTCGTTCCAACATCGGGGTGCAACTATTGCTCTATGCTGCCGTGCTAAGGAAGAACATTCGAGGGTTGCCAAATTTCCCTTGATAAAACATGAACTTTTGACGACATTTACGCACATTTTTCTTTGAAATCTTCAGATATTTTAGATTAAATTGCGCACGAAATAGTCTGAAATTTTTGGAAAAAAATATTCACAATTTTCCTAGAAAAGTCGGTTTTTATCGAAGGAAACTCGGCAACGTCTTAAGGCTCATACGGCGTTCTTCCTTAGCACGGCATAGAGTCCTTTTATACTGAGAGTCAAGACAATGTGAATCCATTTCTGATTGGTTCCCGTATTTTAAGCCTTCACTGTGTCACAAACGGGAATAAAGATTACATTTTCACCGATTGCAAAGATTATAATCTGGAATGGACCAGGGAATTACGGGTTCGGCAAGGAACAAACGGAATGAGAGAAGGAACGGAGAAAGGAATTTGAGAATGGGCCGATCAAGGATTACGTAAAACGTTCAATTTCTGTAATCTTTATTCCCGTTTGTGATTCCATGAGGGGTGTTGTCTTGACTCTCAGTATAAAGGGACTCTAGCACAGTAGTATGGATGTCCATGTTGCATAGAGGAGGAAAGGAAGGCGCGATCAGAGCAGAACGCATGCCGCCGTGTCACGCGGACCGTGGACGATAACCGATGTGGTCCAGGTTTGATACTGAGGGCCTCTTCGGCTATTAACAAGCCGCGGACCTGGACTTGGTGGACTAGCCGTCAAGATCCTATGGACCGGTCAAAGTTTGAGGTTCGTTGACGCACACGGTCAAGTTTTTTGACCGCAAACGGGAAACGCCCGACCTCAACGGGCTACCGCGCGGCCCGGCCCCGACGCGACGCTCACCGCTGATCAACATTCTACGCCCGGACTCCGGAGCTCATCGGCTCATCGGTCATAAACCTGTTGGCGGATGACTCACCGCCGGCTGGCTGTTTCTGTTTGACGTCCACGCGCGTCGACTCCGCGGGGCAGCAGTCGGCGCGGCGCAGATTGCGTCACCTCACGCACCATTGCCGGCTCTTTGGAAAAATCTAGCCCTACCTCCAAACGACATTTTTCAACGGAAATCTAGCTATATTTTGAATTAAGTTGCGATTATTTTACGATTTTTCAGTGATTGGATCGCTAGGACCTCCCTCGAGGGGGGGGGGGGCAGTATTGTGGCGGTTGGGCGTCGCAGAGCGCCATAGAGCGCTATACATGCGACTCTCCATTGGCGGATTCAGCGATATGGCAACACCGGGTATCCTCTATTTAAACCTAAGGGAATGTATCGATTCTTGGAGGGGCCAGGTGCTCCAACAAGAATCGATTATTTAGCGTAGGTTTAAATTGAGGAAATTCGGCGTTGACAAATTGCTAAGTCCGCCTCTGCGACTCTCATGTGCAAATCGGTAGGATCATCGACATACATATACGGACGATTATCCCCAATCTTGTCGCGCTTTTATCTCCATAAAATCGCGTTCGATCTAATCGAAATTTTATATCAATTTATCTCGACCTTCTGTTCAATCGCCACTCATTGCGATCACTGGTGCTTCGGCCGTGTAGAGCTCTTGCACAAGTGAGGGATATTTACAATTTAAGTACTTATTCTAATGTGAAATTTCGCGAAAATCATGATGGTTTTTTTCTCAAATAAACTCAAAAGCTCGGAATAAGCTGTCGAAGTTGAGGTCGTAATGGAGGGAATGCGCCACGCTACGCCGCGCCAAAAGACCACCCGTGTATCCAGACAGACCAACCCTTCATGCACAGATAAGGTCCTAAATCTTGTTAGTTTACGGCATAGAGTACAATAGAGCTACTATGTATTGTACCAGGTACGTTCAGTGTTCAGCGGTGCATACCTAGCCGCTAAGAACTCCATGTAGAACCCTGGTAAAAATTAGCAGTAGAATGTGTGTTCCAAAATACTATAGACTTAAAGCCGGCTGTAAGATTTCCAATAGCTTCTGTAGCCGGCTGTACAATTTCTTACAGCCTTTTTTAGTCGATGGCGATGAAGCAATACAGCCAGACGATAAAGTTTATGCTACACGTTACTAAATACGGATACTAGGACTTAGTTAGTTTTTGGACTACCGCTCTCTTTTTGTGCCGTAGTATCTTGATTAACTTTGCGAGGAAAGCTCCGTACTTGGATGCCTGTCATTATTAATATGTTGGAGCACCTTCAATTTCTTATGATACTGGGCAATACCTCTGGCGTGAAATAGTTGCTTCAGACGCCGCGTGGCACGCTGCGGCGCGGCGCGGCGGGCGGGCAGAGAGCGCGAAACGCGCATTGGCCATTGGCGCCTACAAACCTAACAGGGATACTTCACGCATTGTGCAATGCGTGAAGTATCCCTGTTAGGTTTGTAGGCACCAGTGCGTCGCCGCGCAATGCGTGAAGTATCCCTGTTAGGTTTGTAGGCACCAGTGCGTTGCCGCGCAATGCGTGAAGTATCCCTGTTAGGTTTGTAGGCGCCAATGCGTCGCCGCTCCGCTTTCTGTTAGGCTCTAATATTTAATCTCGCGGAGTCAGCGTTTTTCAACTTATGATTTTGAAATGTTTGTACACTCTATGGACCATCTCATTTTAATTGATGGAAAAAAAAATGTTTTAAAGGAAAATATAATGTGTGTTTTGTAAATGTTAAGGTAGTTCCGTATCAAACTTAGTAATTTCCAAAGCCCACGAATTTCTACACAATTTTTTTAGCCTTTTATAGCCAATGGCGATAAAGTGTTAAGCCCGGAGATAGGAACTATAGCCCGACTGTATACTTTTTTATAGCTTCGTATAGCCTGGCTATATGATTTGCTCCACTTTCTACAGCCAGCTTTATGATTTTCAATAGCCTCCTTTAGTCGGCTATAAGAACTCCTATGGTATTTTGAAACGCAGCTCGTATCGCCAATTTTTACCAGGGAAATGTATACTTTTTTCGACTCGCACTATCATTTTCTGTACTTCCATAGCTTTGCTTATAGATTTTTCTAAGTCATGAAAGATCCAGGCGATAGAGGCTGCTTGTCCTACACCCTCTTCATTTTATTCGAAGATAGGTTGCTAGCGGCGACTATACTATAGTAGCCTCTGATGGTCGTTTCACTGAATTGAGCGGATTGGAGGACAAGGCGCATGAGTGAAGTTTTTGCGACTTCGAGAAATATGTGTTTGAAGTTCCGAAATTACATGAATCCTCATGGTGGAAAGGAAGTTCAAACTGACTTTTTGATGCTTTAAAATTGGAATTTGGGAGCGAATCTTTCACAGAATATACACGAAGACTATTTCTACTTGTAATCATAAATATCTTATTTTTTCCAAAAACTGCCTTTATGCGCCTTGTCCTCCAAGCCCGTCAATTACAGCGGTTGTCATGGATCATAGGTTGTATATAGTCGAAATAGAATCAATGCAGCTTAGGTCAGTTTTATGCCGCACAACTTGCAAGAACCTGAGATTTCGGTGCGGTACCGTGTACACTTTTCCATTGACACGATAACTTTCGATATCTGTTTCTTCGTTGTATACTGCCTTGAACGTAAAAAATTGTTGGGCGAAATCATTCAGCTCGTGTGAAAAAATAGCATATCATTTACTCCGCGTAATAACCCTAAAAACAGACGATCTTGAAAGAAAATTCATTAGGACTATCCACACGGGGTCACAATTAATTGAGGAGGTTGGTTATAACTCCTACCAGGGAACGCGGAAACAATCGATAAATCTCAAAATTATTTGTGAAGTCCATAAATTGATAAGAGGAAATGTTGGTTGGTGCGACGCGAAACCTTCAATCTACTTTTTCTTCGATACTTTCGCTGAAGCAGAAAGAAACTTCAATCGGATTCTAGGTATTCCTAGATATCAAGATTAGGATTCATTACTGTATTTTCAGTGTTAATTTCACGGCCTGTGCTTGCAGGTGGAATTATACTATATTATTAATAGATTGAAATGTTAACAGATCTTTTTATGATCCATTTGGAGGAGATCCTGATCCATACCAACTTTTGTTGGTTCCGGTGGTCGTATAGGTCCAGAGGACCAAATTTTACAGGAGAGGCAAAAAACGGATAAAATCAAGGTGGGAGAGACCAAGGGTGCCATTACCACGGTAAAACCGAATTTTTCAAAGCGCGATATCGCGGTTAATCTTGAACGTATAAGTTACTATTCGGACGAATCTTAATATTTTTGGTCTATCTACAAGAATCAAGCATCAATTCACGATTCTGTGACTAGCGCAACTGACTCACGTCAGTTGAACGCATTGCCACTATATTATAGTAGCATTATAGAGGCAGGCTGAAATCAGAAATCGCTCCCCATCGGCTGAGCATTTAAAATGCCGAAAAAAGACAATTCAAAGTTTTTGGACTTACGTCCTTTTGCCAGAAATCGATTCAATGACTTATTTTCACGTTCATGCGGCCATGATTCAACACAAGAGCGTATAGGTGGAGCCAATATTACCTCAACTTACAATAGCCACAACATTCTTGACACTGAATTTGACAAAGTTTGGCCCCGCTCAACTCCTCCACTTCCTCACTCTGTTCGTTCACCGGGAGTGGGGGGGGGGGAGGTGTCTTATAGGTTGCAAAACGTCGAGTCGGAGAGCGGTCCTCGTTAATTGCTGCTGGCGCCTAAATATACAAGTGAGTAAAGATTGGCTTAGGAACAATAGGAATCCCTGCCCCCCCCCCCCCTTCTCCGCATCAATCTATTTCGCTTTCAAGCCACCCACGAACGCGGCGGGGGGGGGGGGGGGGGGCAGTAGGCAGATAGCGGTAAATTGCAGCGTGCCTCACGCGTCGCGCGCCGCGCCGGCTGTCCACTGTCGCACATCAAGGCAGTCATGTGACGTGACAACTCGCCCGGTGAGATGAAATATGATTAGCCCCTCCGAGATTCTGTCCAAAAATTATGTAACAGTCAACGAGGACCAAAGATCTACAAAGCGCCCCGTTTGTTCGGCTCACCGTGACATGACCGAATCATTAGTATCTTGTCGAAACTTTGTTTGGTTAAGTTCACAGCTTTTCTTTACAATGAGAAAGTCTACCTGAGCCTTGCCAAAACTGATCCTCCGGCAACTTTGAAAAACCAAACTTCTTAAGTGCAACTAAAATTATTGAATTTGTCTCAAAATTGGACCCATTTCTGCTGAACGGAATCAGAGACAGGTGGGAAAGAAGGGGTGTGCTCATTAGTCGAGGGCCGTAAGAATAAAATGGGAACTATAACGCGCCGCGCCATGCTGATCGCACTGTGTTTGGCGCAATGCGTGAAGTATTCGTGCAGTCTCGTAGGCGCCATGCTTTTCACACCAACCGCTGCTGCTGACCGCACTGTGTTAGGCGCAATGCGTGAAGTATTCATGGAGTCTCGTAGGCGCCATGCTTTTCACACCAACCGCTGCTGCTGACCGCACTGTGTTAGACGCAATGCGTGAAGTATTCATGCAGTCTCGTAGGCGCTTATATGTTTTTCATGCTGACAGGCGCGCCGAGGGCTTCTCCTTTCCATCTCAAGTCCTCGTCATCATTGCTCTTTTCACCGCGCCGCTCCAGGCCAAATTGCGTGTTTGGTCTCTCTCTCAACTAGACTAATGAAAGGCTCTGTCTCATGTACCACCGAAAGACGAATAACAAATTAGAAATTACTATACTTTAACTCTCAGGAAATGAGAGATTTTTTCGCCAATTCTCGTTTGTAATTTGTTTTCTGAATCGGATTTTTTTCTTGATACATACATTTGAAAAAATTACAACATTTGCTGCCCCTTAAATCTGCCGCCATGGACCGCGGCCCATGTGGCCACCCCCTAAATCTGGCCCTTGGGAAGTGTATGAAATACTTCGTAAAAGGCTGCTATGTTCTTCTCTCCTTGATAGTTGGACGTTGGATGGCGTTAGGTGCCTCAGTGGCTCTTCATTCTCATTTCCTTCGATTTTCCAGCAAGGCGGCGCGACGATGTCTGCGTCCTCGCGACCGATCACGCACGGCAGATTTCCCCGGCCACGTTCGAGCGTTTCCTCGTTCATCGCGAACCCGGTTCAAAGACCGCGCGCCGCGCCGAGTTCAACGCGGAAGGTAAATTAGATCGGAGACAGTGTTGTAACGCTTCCGGAAAATCTTACCGTGAAGGAAAATGAAAATGGGTCAGTGAGGCGGCTCATGAAACCTAGCGCGGGTGGCTGCCGCTTGCAAGGACGATGGTGTCGTGCTTATCCACCGTTGGATTATTCATGGTCTCTCTCTTGATCGCAGCCAATCAAGCGCGGAAAAGGAGGTAATTTTGTTGGCGCTGCTCGTGAATGACGAGCATTTGAAAGGTACCTCACTAGCACAAATCGAGGGAAATAATGATGGAAAGAGCAGTGGTCGATGCTCGATGTAGCATCATCAGTATTTTCTATCCCTCGGACGGAGGAACGTATCTCCCTTCAAAGTTTGCAGAACTGACTCAAACGATTCTATTATTTACAAAAATATGCCTCCGCAGTTTTTGTCCAAAATATTTCTGACTTTCGATCAAGATCAGAAGAAAAAATCCATGGAATCTTCTGTTAGGAATGCGCAAGGTATTCCTTTATAAATCCAATTCATAAGAGTGAATTTAGCCACATTGAAATTCAGTTACGTTCTCTCGTGAGGAAAACGACGGAATGTAACTACATAGTTAGAAAAAGCGACCGAAATGTTGTGTTTGTAGGGAGGGAGAACAAGAATTGACCTAAACGTGTCGTTAATATCGGTTGGGTTTTCTTTGGATTACATTGACTTTTCTGGGTTGTATTGACCAAATATTCGGGTTGAAAATTCGCAATCTCCCTGGAAAACAGGCGCAAGCCGCTAGGATCAAACCTGGATAGTCCAATGCGCTAGTATTTCGCAAGTTTCAACCTCTGAGTGACATTAAGAAAAACGAGAGAACATTAGTTCAGAAGGACACTTCCTTCATCCCCTGATGTCTCAGAGCAACCTATAGTTTCGGTCGATGTGGTTCCAGCAAGTCCTTTCGGTTGATTTAACCCCCCCCCCCCCCCCCCCAAAAAAAAAAAAAGAATTCGAAGAAACCGTATACACGGCAATTTTTAGCTGTGTACATTTCAACATCACAAAAATTTCACCTACAAATTGTTTTTTCAGTGGGAAACTCTTGGGCAGGGTCAGCTGAAAATTTTACCTATTTTTTTTTATTATACGTAAAAATCAACAAAATTTCACTATCATACCCCCGTAAATAAACGAATTCGAGTGAATTTTGTAACCTTGGAATAGAGTCGCGTTATACTTTTGGAAAATTTGAAATTTGTGGGAAAAAAGGAAAAAAATAAAATAAATAAACCGGAAGCGTAAATCACTCTCTTTAGGGCCGTATCTCGCCTCTGTTGTGAGTTATGTCCATGAATACGCGACGATCGTGAAGGTAAAGACTATTCCAGGTATTGTTCGCAGCTGGGACGGATATTGCTCCAAACGAGAGTGATAGAAACACAATTTTGGCTCATTTTAACTAGTGTTACTAGTTAGTGAGCAGATTCAAGACATATATGCATAGCGTGATTTTCGTGCAATTTCCTCTACAGTATATAGGTCTCTTCGGTTATGGTTGCATCTATTGTGTGTCTCCAGGGTGTCTTAGGGTGTGTCTTGTTGTGTGTCTTTTATGTGTCTTGTGTATCTGTTGTGTGTCTCTTGTGTGTCTTGTGTGTCTACTGTGTCTCTTGTGTCTCTTGTGTGTCTCTTGTGTGTCTCTTGTGTGTCTCTTGTGTGCATCACTTGTGTGTCTCTTGTGTGTGACGTGCCTGACAGTCGCTCCTACATTGCACTCTGGCGTTCTGCGACACCAAAACGGCACATAATATGCCGATCTGCCCAGAGGTTATCGGGCAACTGACGACGCAACATCTCTTCCCTGCCGCCATCCCTTCATGAGACGTCCCCATCACCTTTTCCCAGGTGGTACCCGATCCATAACTTGTTTAGGCAACATCACCTCCTACATTCTTACTATGAATTTTCGATACTTGCAAATGGGTACCGAATTGTTTGCTGTTTCTCGAAACGTTTGGCTTCACTGCACGAGATGCATTGAGACGTTGGAACTGCTTCGTCACTGACCATCGAGCACCGAGCGCAACAGCCAACAACCAACGAGGCCACTCAATTGTAATCGGCGCCCAACGGCGATGCCCCACGGCCACTGAAAATCCAACCCGCGGTTTAACCTCAAAATCCTATTCCGCCTGCTTACCTCACGTCTCCGACCGAAACCAAGTAACGTTGTGTTCAATTGGACGTATTTCTGCCGAACGGAACTATGAACATTATGACATGAGCCCTCAGATCCAGAAGAATATATTCTTGACAGGGCTCACGTCATCATGCACATAGCTCTGTTTGGCTCCCTTCGCCTCCCTCCCTCTGGATGTACCTTCGTCTCTCTCTAGGTGGAACCCAATCAAGCATCTTTTATGGCGGAAATTCCTCCGCCAAGGGCTCCCCGAAAGGGTTTAGAGATGATAGGAGACTCCGGTGGTTGGGTGTCGAAGAGCGCGAGAAAATGCTGTAAAAGCACTTCTTGCACACTGCTGTGCTGAGGAAGAACCTCCAGACGTTTCAAAATTCCCTCAGACAAATCACGAATTTTCGGGAAAATAAGTCGATCTTTCCTTCCGATTTTCAGAGAATTTAGTTCGTGAATTGATCAAAACGAATCCTTGCTAAGACGATGTAAAACACGTGATTTTGGAGGGTCACAAAAACTGCTATTCGGTCGTGCGTTTCATCCGTTATTTTTTGTGACTTTGAAACAACTCCTTCCTAAGACGATGTAAATCACGTGATTTTGGAGATTCCTAGGGGCGCAAAAACCGCTATCCCATCATGTGATATTTTTTGTGACTATAAAACGACTCCATCCTAAAACGATGTAAATCACGTGATTTCGGAGAATCCTAGGGGCGCAAAAACCACCATCTGATCGTGCGTTTAACGCGATATTCTTTGTGACTTTAACATTTTAAACATTCAAAACTTTCTTCAAAAATAAATATTTTCTGAGAGGATTTTCGCAACGTTGAGATGCTTCTACGGAATGTTTCCTAAGTACGACAGAGTTTCTGTATGCACTTAAAAAGCGTAGATAGAACTTTTTCATAGCGAAGTACATTGCTTCAACAATTGTAGTAGGAAGGGGGGAAGGAGGGTCGGCATTAAAATATCTCGTAAGATCGCGGGAAATAAGCCCTTTTTTTTAAAAAAAAATCCTCGGGTCGAATGACGGGAATGGTTTAATCTTAAATTTGATTCAGTTGTGCAGATAAGAGAGGGAATCTTCTGAAAATTTGTGCGGAAAAGAATGTCAAATGTTTTGAAACCAGTCGCCTTGTAACGGTAACAGAGGGAAAAAGAGAGATGGATTTTTTTTATAGGAAAATCAGTTTTCTTATCCCAGAGTAACCAGAGGCTCACACTTGAAGAAAATCGGAGCGACGGACGAACGGGGAAGTGGCCGCCGATAGTGCGGTGGAGAAGGGGAGGGGGGGGGGGTAAAGCTGTAATCCTCTAATTACGATTTCATTGCACTCATAAATCTGCGCGCCTTCACGCAACGCTGAGATCACAGAGCTCGCTTTTCATCGGCTGCGTAGATGGCCGCGGCACATGAAACAGTGGATGTTGGAAGCCAACATGTCCATTCCCTGAATAGGCCATGGAGTCCATTAGAGTGCCCACATATCCGAGGGCTTGTCGGTCGGTTGACATGTGAGGTTTTAACGTCGACCGATTCGCATGCCGTTTAACAACGGCACATGCACCTCCTGACGTGCGGCAGAGTCAAATGTCCCCGAGAGTGGTGTTGGTCCCTGACGACGACTTCGGTGACGATCGACGACACGGCAGCGTGGATGACGTCACCGCGTTGACAACCGCCTATGATTAACGCCCGCTCGGACTGAGCGTCGGAAAAGCCTTTAATTAAGGCGAACGAAAACGAGGTGTCCCCCTGTCTTAGACTCGGTCCGATGAAAAAACGCATAAATCAACCCCGCGCTAGAGATCCTTCGATCTTTGTGGGGTGTTGACAAAAGTGGTGAAAGCCAATTGTGCGGATGTTGATGCGGACTAGACGCCATGAGAGACGGAATCGGGGTAATGATCTGGACTAAATACTGAGTCCCTTCTTCCAACCTACTTTTAACCAGGTAAAAAGGTTACTTTATAAAGGTGCAGGTAGCCCCTCCGTGCTCTCCAGGACTTATTTGTCCATCGCTTTGTCTATCGATTTAAATAATCAGCCCTCAGCTCTTTTTCATCTATAGCTCACAAAACAAACTCAAGAAAAATTACTCAGGGCTAAACGTACAGGGTGGTTACGACCACTTTAAACTGTGAACAAAAATAGAAGAAGAAAAAAAGTAAAATTGCCTCAAGTCAGAATTAAGGATCCCCTATGGCAGGGCCGGATTTACCTACTTGCCGCCCATGGGCCGCCTGTATTTTGCCGCCCCCTTCTCATTCGTTTTGAAATATCAATAAAATCCGTCAAGTGAACGTGCCTGAGGAGGAGGGGTGCATAAAACGCGTTTACTCGAGTTAGGCACATTTTTTGTGAAAGCCTTGTCAAAACTAGCAAAATTTCACGGAACTTTGCGCGAAAATTAAGTTCCGTAACCCTATCTCTGTATGGCCAAGGCCTTCCATTAATAAGAAATTAACAAAAAAATTATGAAAGAACAATTATAAATGTGGTTCAATAATTTTAACTACCACCGCCGCGCCATGCTGATCGCACTGTGTTTGGCGCAATGCGTGAAGTATTCCTACAGTCATGCAGGCGCTATGCCTTTCACGCCGACCGCTGCGCGCTGCTGAACGCACTGTATTTGACGCAATGCGTGAAGTACTCATACAGTCTTGTAGGCGCTAATATGTGTTTCATGCCGACCGCCGTCGCGCCGAGGGCCTCTCCTTTTCATCTCAAGTCCTCGTGTCATCATTGACCTCTGCGCCGCACCACTCCAGGCTAAATTGCGTGTTTGGTTTCTCTCATAAATCGACTAATCAAAGGTGCTGGTTTATGTATCACCGCAAAACGAAAAAATTAGAAATTACTATACTCACGCAGGAAATGAAAGATTTTGTCGTCTTTTCCCATTTGTATTTTTTTTTTTTTTTTTTGTTAATTTTAAATTTTAAATAGTGAAACACAATCGTTTTTAAACATCGGAATTGATTGGTAAAGATCAAAATTCGTGGTCATCTTTTAACTTGAAGATGAAAAAAACCCACAAAAGATGCAAGCTATCTCAAAAAATACTTTACCGTAATAAGACAGAATTTTAAATTTTTTCCAGGTTTTTTTACCTTTCCCATAAAAAACGAATTCATTATTTGTAAACGACCGTGAAGATCCGATAGAGCCACGTTTTTTTTTTTTTTTTTTTTATTTCTCTGATGCGCATTTTTGTTTCCCCTCGAGGGCAAGTGAGTCATTATCACTGCATCGTGCAAGTCCTGAAAGCTGAATGTCAACAGCACGCATTCCCGAAATCCCGTAGAGTGTAGAGCAGATGCGCCCGCCAAAAAATGCTCAGACGGCGTCCAACGCGCGCCCTTTCGGCAGGCCTCAATCATCAAGTCAGTGCCAATGATCGCGCCGCTATGCACACGTCAATTCGGAAACAATTTCACTTCCGGCAGCCTCCAAGCGGCGCCCCTTGTAGTGCGGGGCAGACTCTCTAGAGCAATTGATACGGAGCTTATCGACCTTTCGGGAAAACGGCTTGATCGTTACTCCTCCGACGTAAGGGCGTATCTCAATTGTCACGTGAGCCCTGAATTATTTATAAATCCTTGATTTTTGGGGCTCATGCGAAAATCAGGAAACACCCTCACGTCAGGGGAATGACGACATGCGAGTGGCGCTTTTCGGAGGCACTCCTGTTCCTGGTTAATGGGAACTATCTGGGCGATTCCAACTAGCATTGATATAGACAAAGCTGTGGACAAAAAGAATATGGAGCGATCCTATTGGTTGAAATGAGTAGATCTCGATAGCCTGTCGATAGCCGCAAAATTCATGAAAATCGGCTCGGTAGAACGCAGGAACTAAGTGTTACCAGATACAAAAACTTAAGAGGTCTCGGAGCTTATGGTATCGATACTGCCATATAGAAATTGGACCGCGTTAAGCAGAAAGAAACCAAGACTTATCGGCTATTAATCGCAAAATTTAATGGGGCAATTTAATTCTTTACATGAAAACGGTAGTGCGGACTTTGTTGCAAATTCCACGCAGCAATATCGCAATGGCGCTGTCAACTTAATAGCGCATGAAGCTTCTGCCTTATGTATTGGAATGAGAATCCGGACTGATCAGTGCATTGGATCCATACGTATATGAAGAAAAGGGTTTGGTATAAATGTTAAATGTTAAATGTATAAACTGCACAACAAGCCGGTTATAATCGGTTGGATGATGAATCCGTCATAAAAAACTTAACGCTATCGACAAAGGATGTTATCAATTTCGGAATTATAGCTGCGCGGCAGCTCTCAAGTACCTACATGCTTGATAATTGAGAGCTCGAAACCGTCTTGATTGATAAGGAGACACGAAAGTGAGTTGTGAGGTAGGTTGAATCTGGTTTTATGTTATTTCAGATTGTTGTTCCTGTTGTTTCGTCTCGGCTCCCGAGGAGATTTTGGCCGTCACAGAAAGAAAGAAACTCATGAAAGATTGGAAACTTTTGTTATATACATTTCGTGAAATTTCACGAAGCTTTACCTATGGAACATCATTTCAGGGGCTGGGTATGCAACCCGCACTATATTTTCTTCTCTTCCTTTTAATTATATTCAATAAACGATTTTTCGAACTCCTTCTTTGCCCTTTTTTGCTGATTTTTCTAACAGAGATTGTTCACAGTAGGTCGTTATACCGAAGTACTAACGTCACCAAGATCGTAAATTTAGCTTTACGGGCACTCTCTCTCGTTCTCGCATTGACTGTCTCTAGTGATTTAGATGTTATGACTGCCAAAATTGAAACATTCGTCATCATCAATTTTTTCTCTGACCCTGCGTCACCTGCAAGCACACTGGTCGAAAGAAAGTCATTGTAATCGTTAAAACCTTGCCGTTCGTGCTTTTGCGGCCCATACATTAGGTGTGTGTACTTGCGATAAGATGGTAGCCGGGCCAAATTTTGAAACCCGGGATTATTGAAAATAAGCCAAATCGGCTAGAACTTGTTCTTGAGATTAAAATCAATCAATTTCTATTTGCTATTCGCTTGTTCTACTCTCGTATGACTCATTAGATTTCCAAACAGGTATTTGAAAGAAAATTCATCTTTTTAAATTTTTGATGCCTAATATTTCCTCGACATTGTGAAAATGATTAATTCAGAAACTTTGCAGATTTTCAGCCGCCGAATGTCGACAAATTAATCGACGAGTTGGCGTCATAACTCGATTCATATTACTTTGCTTTATATATGTGTTAGCAAGAGAACCTCTGGGTCATTGCTAGAATATATTTGGGTCTCGAGAAGGCTGTGTAAGTAGGCTTAAATGGAGAAACTCACAAATTTTTCAGAAGAAGAGGATCTTCATTAGCACCAACGTACCTGGAAAAAGAAACAAATAAATCAAATTAAACACCATCCCACTCCATATTTTAAATCGCTAATTTAGAGACATGAAATATCTTCCTAGCGCACCCCGGCCCTCGGCACGATTCATTATTCAAACAATTCAATTCCTATAATGGGTGCCGATAATTTTGGTGCGAGTAATTCAACGGATTTTTCATTTTAATTTTTTCTATTTTTAAAAAGGTAATTCAAGTTCGAAAGTTCAAGTTTCCTCGTGAAATCTAAAAAGCGAAATCCAAATTTTCATTACTCGTATAATATATCACAGCGGAAATTGACGGTGAAGTTCTCGCAGCACGTATCTTGATAGCAGTTTTTCAAAATCTCCTCTCGTTTTTAATTTTTCAATCTGTAGAGAACGAATCAACATCATTCTTTGGAATTTTTATTGAATTTCCTTCGGAGAAGAAGAAAAAAACAACTAACAGAGAAGTTTTCAAAGGACGTTGAATAGGTAAATAGTTTTCCAGTGATATTACAAAGTACCTCACACCAGAAGTCTGCAATACCGCGAACCAAGCCAAGGTACGGGGTTTGGACATTTCCTCGTGAAAAAGTGCGAGATAGATGAGTAATGAAGTAGTATGAGTTTAGGTTGGTAGCCGAGTGCTAGAAATAATGCAAAGAATGTTTTCAAAAAACACTTACATTTTATTAATAACTTTATTTATACCGAAGCTTTTCGAAGACCCTGTACCTAAAATGTGCTGCCATCTCTGATGAGAAACAGATACTAAACATACATTGACATTGTTTTGATTAGTAAGACTGATCTAATAGCTTGTTATCACTTGTTGCCTAGTTTGAAATTTAAAGTATGGCAGCGGCCTTTGTGATATTGATTTTGTTGTTACCCTGACGATGAGGCGTCCGCTTCGAAAAGCTTCGGTATAGATAAAGTTATTAATAAAATGTAAGTGTTTTTTGAAAACATTCTTTGCATTATTTCTAGCACTCGGCTACCAACCCAAACTCATATATATTAAGTGCTACTACCTCCACACATTGCATTACAATGTTCACTGATTTTAATGAAGTAGGTTGTATAAGCTATACAATTGAAGGTCAAAATTGCAGGACAATGAATTGGGAAATTAAAGCTAAATTTCTCTGCAATAGTGAATTCCCAGTGGGCGCAGAGTTAGCTGGAGGGTGGAGGACGTCACGAGACGAGGCGGCACCCCCGCACCCCCCCCCCCCCCCCGATGATCCTCAACTACATCAGGGCGTTCAAAATGGTTCATATCCCATCCTTCTGTTCGAGAACCTTGGGCGAAGAAGACGATTAACTAATGTCATCTGCGAGGAAGTACAGCTTCAAATTGCGTTTGAAGTGCAAGGGGCGGGGGGCGGTTTATGGCTTGCTTTAAAATGGAGGAGGGGGGGGGTCACCCCCTGCTCCCACGCGGTACAACCGCGCGGTCGCTACGCGTCTTCAAATAACTCGAATTGTGCAACCCATGAGCTCATAATTCAAACATTTGTGAAAACAGTAGGCTCATCTATAGACTATCGCCCGCCGATAGTCGAAAATCACAGAATTTCGTTGAGTTCTGAGAATATTTATGGCATAAAAATGAAAATGGGAGGGACGCTGAGGTTTAGATTCCTGAAGTAATGAAATACGTTCATAATTACGAAATCTACCGATGCTTTTAAATATCACAAGACATCATTCGATTATTCAATTTTGACAGCGCATATTAGTGCATTTAATTGTTTTTGTTTATGTCTACGGCGTAAGTCCGCAATCACGTACCTCGTTTGCAGTGTCTGAATTTCTCTGCCTCTACGTTATTTCTTTTAAAGGAGAACAAATTGATATAATTCCTTGAAGTTTATACAGAATTTTCTTCGCACAGAGAAGACAAATCACGGCAGTTTCAAAGAAGTGCCGTCGAGTAGTTTTCCGTTTAAAAAATAAACTATGACATGGAAGTCTGCGACGTCGAGAACCGAGTTATGTGATTGCAAACTTACACCGTCGATATGTATGAGACTGGAAAACTGATCTCTTTATTTTAATATGTATTTTCTACTCTTATTTTCTCCATTCGGACTCAACGCCTACTTTTCCAGCCCCCGCGCAAGGAAAGATTAGACAAAATCAGCTCCACCGGTTCTCCCTTGTGCAATCTCTGTCAGCCGATCTTTATTCTCTCGGTCCGGGATTTTTGACCTCAATTGGACGCATTTCTGCCAAACGGAACTATGCGCATTGAGACATGAGCCCTAGGACCCATAAGAATACATGCATAACAGGGCTCACGTCATAATGCACATAGTTCCGTTTGACAGAAATACGTCCAATTCATTTGAATGTGTGCGTCGATCGTTGAATCGTTTTGACATGGCCTCGATCGATATATCCGTATCCTGGTAATGCTGTCTATCGATCAATGCCTAACGATTTAAGAATCGATCCGCTGTAATTCCCTCTCCATCTCCTCCTCGTCCTAATGCTGAGAGGAAAGTCTTCCTTAATCTGAGCAAACCAAAGCAAAAAGGAACTATGTACGTAGGATTTGCATGCTCGATAGTTCCTTTCGGCTTGATACGTCTATTTAAAGAGCCTCTGCCCACAGCGGTCGACCGTCCATACATTTCGATGAGGAAAAACGAGAGAGTTTTCAAATTAATTTTATTAAGTGTTTAGCATAGGTATTGGAGCGACGGTGCCTAATCGCGAGGAAATAGATTGCTTCATTAAACTTAGCACAATCTACTTAGCAACTTATACAAGGAATGGAAATTTGTTCACACTGTGTTTACGTAATAATTCCAGAGCGTATAAATACACGTCTGGGATATATATTTTGCTGTTTGCTTGTTGAGAATTTGGGAGGAAAGGGGGGGGGGGGTTAAGGCAGTGCTTCATAGAGGCATACAAATGGAAGAAGTAAACGAATCAAGTTGTTTTGACATATTTGGAAACCAATTTTTATTATTTCATTATTTTTATTTCCGAATAAAGGAGGTAATTGGGCTCCTACCGGGAGGATACAAAAGGGATGCTCAGTGGAAGAGTAACAATCCGTGAGGGGGTTGCGCAAGAAAGGAGGGAGGGTTAGCTCTCTGAAGGATTTCGAAAGGATGGAGGATCATCTGCAAGTGACCATAAAAGATATCATAGAAAAATACCATGAAAGATACCATGAAATGAACCGTGTAAGCAAAAGCGAATGCGGCCATCTAGCCCTCCAAAATATGGGCACACCACTTCAGCCCGCGCCCATTTTTGGGAGAATAAAAATAAAAGACGAATGGATGCAAGTCTCCTGAAGACCACTTGATCATGCAGCCATAATAAGCCATCATTATTTTCATTTTCTCAATTAATTTCATTTTCATTGATACAATCACACACTTTGAAGAGCCGCACGAGAAACTTATCTCATTAAACAATTTCCCTGGTAAAAATTGGCGATAAGAGCTGCGTTTCAAAATACCGTAGGAATTCTTATAGCCGGCTAAAGAAGGCTACAGAAAATCATATAGCTGGCTGTAGAATGCGGAGAAAATCATACGGCCGGGCTATACGAAGCGATAAAACATTATGCAGCCGGGCTATAGATCCTATCGCCGGGCTTTACACTTTATCGCCATCGATTATAAAAGGCTATAAGAAATTGTGTAGAAATTCGTGTGCTTTGGAAATCATTAAGTTTGATACGGAACCACCTTAATATTTACAAAACACACATTATATTTTCCTTTAATACATATTTTTTTTTCATCAATTAAAATGAGAATAATCCATACAGAGTGTGCAAACATTTCAAAATCATGAGTTGAAAAACGCTGACTCCGCCAGATTAAATATTAGAGCCTAACACAAAGCGGAGTGGCGGCGACGCACTGGCGCCTACAAACCTAACAGGGATACTTCACGCATTGCGCAACGCGTGAGGTATCCCCGTTAGGTTTGTAGGCGCCAATGCGTGTTTCGTTCTCTCTGCCCGCCCGCCGCGCCGCAGCGTGCCACGGCGCTTGAAGCAACTATTTCACATCAGAGGTATTGCACAGTATCATACGAAACTGAAGGCGCTCTAATATATTAGTAATGGCAGGCATCTATCAAGAGTACGGAGCTTTCCTCGCAAAATAAATCAAGATACTACGGCCCAAAAAGAGAGCAGAATTCCAAAAGCTCACTAAGTCCTAGCATCTGTAATTAGTAACGTTTAGCATACACTTTATCGCCTGGCTGTTGCTTAATCGCCATCGGCTATAAAAGGCTATAAGAAATTGTGTAGCCGGCTATAGAAGCTATTGGAAATCTTACAGCCGGCTGTAGGTCTATGGTATTTTGGAACACAGATTCTACTGCCAATTTTTACCAGGGTTGGCTTCAAATTTCAAGATCACAAGAATCATTAGAAGCACAAGAGGCTCAGCAAGCCGGCTAGGATTTTTATAATCAAGCATTATAAAGAGGAAAGCACGTCTGACAGATAAGTATTTAAAACGGTCTAGTCTGTAAGAGGCTCATTCTATTATTAACTGGTCGCCAGGGAACTGGAAACATATTATAAAATCTCAGCCTGATTTACGAGGAGGTTAAAGTTTATTGGGCTAGCCGCGAGGATCCGGAGGTGTCCGACCGGCGCTAAATCATAACAGTTTTCTGTTCAAAGAAGTAAAATTGCAGATCCAACGAAAAAATCTGCCAACCTTGGGCTGTTCTTTCCATAAACCTTTGTTTCTTACGGCTTTATTCAATTACTTTTGTCTTTCGTCGTTTGCCATTTCCCTCTACCCCGCGTTCTCCTTTGCTGGTTTGATGAGTGTCGTTAGCTTGGGGATTCTGGAAAACAGCCAAAGTCATACATTGTCTGCTCCCGGGCTTCTGAGAGTTTTCAGGAAACGCGATCAATCAGGTTTCGGTCGCACTTTTTTCAAGTGTCGGGTGTCAACATGAGGTGGTATCATGCTCTCAAAATTTTGAGATTTACGGAGAATGAAATCATATATATATATATAGAGTCGCTTTATAACGCACTCTGGCGTTCTACGACACCCAAACGCCACATATGCCTGTCTTCCCAGAGGTTATCGGGCAACTGACACCGCAACATCTCTTCGTCAACGCCCTGCCGCCAACCCTTTACGGGACGTCCCCGTCGCCTCTTCCCAGGTGGTACCCAATCCAAAACTTGTTTGGGCAACCTCTCCTCCGACATTCTTTGCACATGTCCATACCAGCATAACTGCCTGGACATGACGTCGTGCACGATATCTTTCTCAACCTTCATCACCTGGCGAATTCTCTCATTACGGACACGGTCCCGTCTCGAAATGCCGGCAGATCGCCGCCAAAAATCCATTTCAGTTGCCCTCAACATTTCTTGCGTTCTTTTTGTCAAAGGCCACACTTCACTACCATAGAGCACGATACTTTTAACGATGGCATCATATATCCGGTGCTTGTTTGCCTTTGAGATGCTCTGATCCCAGAGCACCCCGTTCAGCATCGCGATGGCCCTCCTGCCCTGGATGATCCTGTCCTTAATTGCTCTATCCATCCTTCCATCCTGATCCAGCCAGACACCGAGATACTTGTACTCATCACACTCTTTGATGCGCCGTCCATCCTCAAGCTCTATGCTTTGCCGTTGATGCGCTGCTCCCACGACCAGCTTCTCTGTCTTGGACACACTAACGTCCATGCCCCATTTCCGATATTCTTCGACCAACTTCCGCGTCATGTAATCTGCATCTTCCTCATCTTGAGCTACAACGATCTGGTCATCGGCAAAGCATAGAGTATAAAGGGTCTGCCCATCAACGAGTGGAACGCCCATTCCCGCAACCTTATTTTTCCATTCCTTTAAAACGTGCTCTAGGTATACCTTAAATAGTGTTGGTGACAAACAACAGCCTTGTTTTAGCCCTTTTGTGACGAAAAAACCTCCGGACAACTCTCCACGACATTTAATTTTTGCTATCGTCCCGTTATAAAATGATTTAATTGCCCCCACGAGTCCTTTGCTAAAACCCCTTTTTTCCAAGGCTTCCCAAAGCTTCACTAACGGCACGCTGTCATAAGCTTTCTGAAGATCCACAAACACCAAGTGCAGCTCCTGGCTGACCGCCCTTTTCTTCTCGATGACCTGGGTAATGGTGAACAAATGGTCGACGGTAGACCTACCGGCTCTAAAACCAGCCTGTTCTTCGGCTTCCTGGCCGCTCCAAACCTCTTCGACCTTTGCCTTGAGAATTTTACCGTAGACCTTGCTCAAGGTGCCTGTGACCGATATACCTCTGTAGTTGTCGCAATCTTGCTTACTACCTTTCTTATGACTGGGAGTAATCCAAGATTCCTTCCAATCCTTTGGTATTTTGGAACCATGCAATGAAAATTGAATGAAATCAACCTTTCGAAAATCCTTTAGATCTGCAAAACTCAGCGCTTAGGGCTTTCAAGCATAAAAACTTGGGTTCTGAAAATGCTAAAGAACGATCGCGAAAAAGATCTAGTATATAGTACCACACGAACGGATTTCATTTGATTAACATTTTAAATTTTCATTTCATCTTAATTAGGCTTCAAAATGCAGAAAGGACTTAAATAGGTTGAAAATTTTTTGGAGCTTCCTCAAGCTGATTTTCGAAGGAAAATAGGAGAGTGTATTTCATAGCGCAATGGGACCAATTTAGAGGAGCAAAACTTATTTATCCTGTTTTATGATCAGACTCGAAGAAAAAAATCTGCCTCACATGATAAACTACTGCAGTACAATTCTGATTTAGCTTAAGCCGGGCCGGGCCACCCTTCTACTATCTGCGTCTCGAAAATGGTCTTAAGTAGAACTTTGACGCACAAAAAATTCAACCCTTGATTTGACCAAAAGGAATACAGTAAAAATTTTGCAAACTCCTAAAAATCCCTCCTAAGAACACTTGGGGGATGCACCTGGTTTTTTGACATTTTCAAAAAGTAAAGATATATTCCAATTTCAAATTCGGATTCTACGACAAAAAATAAGAATTTCTGTGGCAAGTAATTTTTTCTAACAAAATCTCCATTCCCCTGTGACTTAGGGAAATTGGTGGCAATTTTAGGGCGCCTAGAAGGTCCTCTTTAATTTTGATTTGTTTGATTTTCTTTTAATTTGTGGATTAACAGCTAAAATGCGCTTCCAGGCGTAGTGGATCCGCTTTTTGCTAAAAGTTCAAAGAGAAACCAGTTCTATAGCAAAATGTACACTTGGAAAAAAGTCGCTTGGATCTAGAGTCAAGACTAAGAAGCAGTGACAAGAAAAAATACTCTTGATTTGATCGGATTTTTACTTGAATCAAAAGGAAATTCGCATAAATCAAGAGGCTTGGCTCTTCGATTCAAGGAAAAATCTGATTGAATCAAGAGTATTTTTTCTTGTCAATGATTTTAAGAGTCTGGACTCTAGATCCAAGCTTCCTTTTTTTTCCCAGTGTATTTGACATTTGTATGTTTGTTTACTTCCGACGTAGATCTATCCGAATAAGGAAAGCACGGTTAAAATAATGAGACGAATCTGAGGAAAAAATTATCATTTAACAAAGCGACAAGGTGGCATCAGCGGCTGAATTCAGGGCGGCGCCGAAACCTGCGGTGCAGCGGCCGTTAGATCCGCTGGATGCTGCGAATCTCATAATTAATCCAATGCTCGAGTAACTAATCAATTAGCGTTAACATATCAACGGAATCCGGTAATCTGATCCTGGTTCCTCAATTGAACGTATTTCTGCCCAACGGAACTATGTGCGTTATGACGTGAGCTCTGTTAGGCGCTTATTCTTATGGGTCTTGCGGCTCATGTCTGATTGCACGTAGTTCCGTTTGGCAGATATACGTCCAATTCTCCGCTCATCCTTATTAAATTGCCGCACATTCACGCAACGTCTCGAGGTCATTTCTCTCTGTGCGCATACGAATACCAACAACTGCTGCAATAAAATAAGTTGAAAGTATTGAGGTTCATTATATTTAAGAAGAAGTTCGAGAGAAAAAATAATCATTATTGTATTAAGGAAGTTAGCTCGACCAAAAAACCCTCAAAGCTGCGTGAAAACTAGGACGGTCTAAAAAAAAGTATAAGCAAGCACGTAGTGCGGATGTTGCTTCGAGGATGCTCCCCCCCCCCCACTTAGGAGCCCCCAAAACCCGTCATCTAGGTGCAGCCTCCCGCAAACTTCCCAAAGGAGGTAAGGAGAGCTCAGATACTATAAAACTCGGATTCTTTGGTGTCAATAGCCTAGGACATAATCTTTTTTCAGAGAAGCAACGTCAATTTTGTGACCAATGAGAAATTTGTGTAGGGGACACTGTACCCGTCTTTAGGGGGTCAATATTCGGCCTAGGTTGGACCGATTTTGGATTTTTAGGCGTCAGTTTAGAGTAAAATTTTCCGCTCTGTTCAAGTCTGATGAAATTGAATCGCAATACGGCCAGAAACCCTTTAAAATGAAGTAGCAATAATCCCACCGAAGAGCAAATAATTCTTCCTCTATTTTTACTCAGCCGAATGGTAAAGAAGTCACGAACAAAGTACTTAAATGTTAAATACTTTGAAATGGCCATCTTTAAGCCTATTTTTTTGGCCCCGGAAACAGAGCGAGTTCTCGAGAAAATACACTGTGTTTCAAGTTTTCAAGTTTCGCTAGTTCTCGGGATTTCAAATCATCCGACTGCATCCCCATTTCCTGGAAGGGCGCTTCAGTTATTTTGATGTAAAGTTAGCAACCCCGGGTTGTTGAATGGAAAAATGACGAAATCTAATCCAAACACAGTTCGTTAAGTCTCAAGTATGCCGCCGGTTGGAGTACCGGTGGCAAAAATAGGGTAAAAATCGGGGGATGCAGGGGCGGGGAGGATGAGAGGAGAGGGGCGGTTATCCGTGAACTTCGGATGCAGAAAGCCTCGGAAAGGAGGCAAAGAAGTAATAATAACGAGGGGGACTCGCGGTACGAGATGTTGAGTATGAAAGAGATGATATCTGAAGTTGGCGGTGAGAGTAATTTTTAACAAGGAACCGGAGCGAAAATCCGAGGTTATAGAATCAGAAGCGTCGCGTACTTTTTGATATATCGATTGATTTTCCATTAAGACCTATGGAAAAAGATCGATTAACAGGGTGATCGCAGCGAACACCTTAATAATCGATTCTTTACCACAGCTTCAAATGGGGAAATATCGATAATCGATCATTCACGCCTCGCCACTGTGTAGAATGAGAAGAGAGTCGTGACAAGAGGATGAAAGCCCCATCGCGTCGATTAGGGATTTTTGTGCTGATGCGATCGACGACGGCGATAAGGGGTACGGGAGAGTATTGCCATCTCTGTGCCGCTCTCTGATTGGTTCATCAGTTTTAGGCTATCATGGAGCGCCAAAGTTGAACTAATGTAAACAAACCAGACCCATAGGGATACGTATTATCGGCTGAGAATAAAAGTTCAGTTCCGTAAACCCATCCTTTTTTGGACAAGGCCTTCCGTTTGTAAAAAGCGAACGAAAACATATGAAGGAACAAACATAAATGTGGTTAAATATTTTTACTTTCACCGCCGTGCCAACCGCGTGTTGGCGCAATGCGTGAAGTATTTATGAAGTCTTGTAGTCGCTATGCGTTTCACGCCGACCGCTGCTGTGCACACTGTTTGGCGCGATGCGTGAAGTATTCATACAGTCTTGTAGGCGCTAATATGTGTTTCATGCCGACCGCCGTCGCGCCGAGGGCCTCTCCTTTTCATCTCAAGTCCTCGTGTCATCATTGCTCTCTGCGCCGCACCGCTCCAGGCCAAATTGCGTGTTTGGTTTCTTTCATCAAGCCGACTGCTGTTGACCGTAGTGTGTTTGATGCAATGCGTGAAGTATTCATGCAGTCTTGTAGGCGCTGTGCGTTTCATGCCGACCGCCGCGCCGCTCCGTTCCAGGTCAAATTGCGTGTTTGGTCTCTCTCTCAACAAGATTAATTAAAGGTGTTGTCTCTTGTATCACCGAAAGACGAGAAAATTAGAAATTACCATACTTTTACTCTCAGGAAATGAGAGAGTTTGTAGCCTTTTCTCGTTTGTAACTTATTTTCTGAATCCGATTTTTTCCCCTCTTTTTTGATACCTACCTACATTCAAAAAGATTGCAACAATTGCCGCCCCCTACATTTTGCTGCCATGGGTCCCGGTCCATGTGGCCACCCTCTCAATCCGGCCCTGCCATTCCTCCACTCCTATTACGACTCTTTGTACTGTATGGGGCAGAGGGGCGCTGCATCAAGGGGAATCTGGGGGGAGCACAAATTAGGTATTCCACTAAGGGGGTCTGCCTGCGTCTGGGGGACTCTCCTAGCTTCAAAAGAAAGTTCGTGGATTTTTGCAGCCCCTCGGAAAATGTTGAAAAATTAAATCGTCCCAGGAACAATTTTGAGTCGTTCTCATCGAAAAATCGATCCAATAGAGAATTTGCAGGTGTCTAAAATTTGATACATTTCGTGTTTAAGTGGAAACTACTGAGCAAACTGAACACGAAGATACCCTTGGCTCATGAATTGAACAATTATTGGAGAAGATATGACGAAATGATCTATTCTGCCAAAATACGTGTGTTTAAAAGGGAAATGCTGTCAGATGACTTCAATAGGCGATGAATTTTCCGACTGAAAAATCTATTTTTAAACTATTTCCTTTGTCAGAGAAAAATATGAAACATACTGCGAGATCAGTTTTTTTTCAGCATCCTCAAATAAATCCATAAAAATTTTGCGTGCGAATTCTCCATTACGATTCCCAAGATGAAAGACATGTCACGCACTTACGTAGCGAAATGCCTCACATTTCTTGGGAGGAGCCAACGGGATTTGGGAGGAGGGGCTGGCCTCCTGGTTCCACCCATGAGTATACCGCTAGTAATCTATGAATGACGTGGGAGCAAAGGCAGAGAATGATGAGTCGCGGCAACGGTGGACCCGTGTGATTCTGCAAGTCGCGAAACCGGAGCAGCAGAACCGCGGGCACCGCGGCCGGCGCGCGGCATGGCGATGGCTGCGAGAGCCCAAGTCCGAACTATCGAGCTGCAGTGAGTGCCTCGCATCTTTGACACATATTCTTCATCCCAGTCACGATGGCCGCTCTGAATTTCCTTTTAGAGCTTTTGCCTTGTCTTTACCTGCCTCTCGGTCATCCCCCCCCCCCCCCCCAATCTAGGTGTCCGGTGCGACCGAACACGCTCAAAAACGCATCAGCAGCGGAGACAAATACTGCCGTGCTAAGGAGAAACGCCGTATGAACCTTCAGGCGTTGCCAAATTTCCTCCGGCAAATCACTGATTTTCAGGAAATCTTTTGAATATTTTTCTGCCGATTTCTCAGATAATTTTGTTCGTAATTTGATCTAAAGTGTCTGAAAATGTCGAGGAAAAATATTCATAATTGTCTTCAAAAATGAACATTCTTTCGAAAGAAATTTGGCAACTCCCGAATGTTCATACGGCGTTTTTCCTTAGCACGGCAGAATAGAGTCAATCCGCAGGTATCACAGCAGTGGTAAAAGCTTTCATTTTCAGGGCTCTATCATAACTGAGGACTGATTGTTGAAATTGATAGACAAAGCGATAGATAAAAAGACATAAGGAGTATGGAGCGATCCTAAAGGTTGAAATGGGTGGTTCTTATTGACTGAGGGAGAAAATGATGGACTAACTATAGAGTCTCTCGTGGGTTGCCGAAACAAAATCATGCAAATTGTTGAAATTGATAGACACAACTATAGACAAAGAAGAACTAGGGGGGATGGAGCGATCCTATTGGTTGAAATGGTTGGTTCCTTTAGACTAAGGGAGAAATGATGGACTTATTAAAGGGTCTCTCATAGGTTGCCGTTAGTTAGTCTATTGAGTACCTCCTTTGTCCATTGAAACCATCCGCTTCCTAACGATAGGATCCATCCGATGCCTTTTGGCTCCGTGGTCTTTCGCTTTGTCCACCAATTTCAACATTCAGTGGTCAGCCCGCTGTTGACCCACCCTTCTTTTAGCCGCTTGTCGACACGTTGAGGGATTCGTTCAGCAAACAAGGCGGTAAGGCTTCGATAGACGATCAAAGACGATATAACGGAGAGTCCCTGCCCTGCTATGATGGCGCCACCACTGATAGCGTCTGTACTGCCGTGCTAAGGAAGCACGCCGTATGAACATTCGAGAGTTGCCAAATTTTCTTCAATAAACTGTTTATTTTTGAGCAAAGTTATGAATATTTTTCCTAGTAATTTTCAGGAACTTCAGGTGGAATTGCAAACAACATTTTCTGAAAAATTGGAAGAAAAATACTCATAAGTTCACCAGAAAATTCGTGCTTTATGAATGGAACTTTGACAACGCCTGGAGGTTCATACGGCGTTTTTCCTTAGCACGGCAGTGTAGTGGAGGTGATCGACCCTGTTTTCATTTTGGAAACGAACGCAGTCTTGTTTAGATGCGCCCTTCGAGAGGAGATGCTCCCCCAACCGGATTCAAATCCGAGCGATGCGAGTAAAATCGTCAATTGTAGCATTGTTGTCGGAACGATTGAATCGATGGAGAGGATAGATTAACTTGGAGGAAAGAACGAACGGTACAGTTGGGCAACGCCAGATGAGCGCTCCCTCGATCGTAAATCTGTGTTTACACCGGGGACCGCAAAAGTAATCGAACTCTGTTCGATCGCTGAAAGATCGCGTCTGTTCGCGCGTCCTCCGAGAGCGATTAACGCGGCAATGCCAATCAAACGGCTAATGAATGAGACTTCTTTTACCGCCTCCGCGTCCCTTTATAATCGAATATTTTCGAACGGGTTATTTGAAGAAGGGCGCGACCGCCAAAATTTAAGTTTCAAGAAAACATGAATAAACTAGATTTTTTTGACAATTCGTTGTTTCCCGCACACAGGAACGTAACTTCATACCGAGGTTGTAAAATTGATTCAAGCAATGGAGAATTTGCATTCAAATTTTTTATTGCTTCATCTGAAAGTGCTTAAAGAGCTGATTTCACAGAGCTGATTTTTGATGGGTATTTTTTATAATTTTTTTCTGACATGGGAAATAGTATAAAAATAGATTTAAAAGTGGAAAAATGCGCAGCCTAGTGACGTCATTTGGCGGCATTCTCCATTTAAACACGCGTATTTCAGCAGATAAGATCATTTTGTCATATCTTCTTCAATAATTGTTCAATCCATGAACCAAGGGTATCCTTGCGTTCAGTTCACTCAGTGGTTTCCACTTAAACACGAAATTCATCAAACAGACATCTGCAAATTCGCTATTGCTTCACTCAATTTTTGTTAATTGTTACAAAGATGTACAAGCGCATTTTTGTTAAAAATTTGGGTAATTTTTACATGAGATCAGAGGAAAAATCACTGAAATTTTCGGATAGGAATTCCCAAGATCCTCCTGGTCAAAATGCAGTCTGCGCGGGGAAATGGGAAAGCTGAAATGTGGTTACGTTCTTTTGCGAGGAAAACGAAGAATTCTTCATACTTCTGTTCCAAAAAATTAACCAATACTGTACATACCATCTATAATAAGACTTCTCTTCATTTAAATATATCTGTGCATAGTTAGTTAGTTAGTTAGTTATTTTAATTTACGACGATCAGCACCCTGGTAAAAATTGGCAGTAGAATCTGTGTTCCAAAATACCATAGACCTAAAGCCGGCTGTGAAATTTTCAATAGCTTCTATAGTCGGCCGCACAATTTCTTATAGCCTTTTAAAGCCGATGGCAATTGAGCAACAGCCAGGCGATAAAGTGTATGCTAAATGTTACTAATTACGGATACTAGGACTTAGTCAGTTTTGGGACTACCGCTCTATTTTTGGGCCGTAGTATCTTGATTTATTTTGCGCGGAAAGCTCTGCACTTTTGAAGGATGCCTGCCATTCCTAATATGTTGGAGCGCCTTCAATTTCGTATGATACTCTGCAATACCTCTGTTGTGAAATAGTTGCTTCAAGCGCCGTGACACGCTGCGGCGCGGCGGGCGGGCAGCCAGCGCGAAAAGCGCCTTAGCGCCTACAAACCTAACACGTATACTTCACGCATTGCGCAATGCGTGAAGTATCCCTGTTAGGTTTATAGGCGCTGGTGCGCGCTTATTGCTGACAGCACGCCGTTCCGCTCTGTGTTAGGCTCCAATATATAATCTTGCGGAGTCAGCGTTTTTCAACTCATGATTTTGAAATTTTTGCACATCCTGTATTCCTGTATGGATTATTCTCATTTTAATTGATGAAAAAAAATATGTATTAAAAGAAAATGTAATGTGTGTTTTGTGAATATTATGGTGGTTCCGTATCACACTTAATGATTTCCAAAGCACACGAATTTCTACTCAATTTCTTATAAATTGATGAAGTGTAAAGCCCGGCGATAGGAACGATAGCCCGGCTGTATACTTTTTTATCGCTTCGTATAGCCCGGCTATATGATTTGATCCGCTTTCTACAGCCAGCTATATGATTTTCTATTGCCTTTTTTAGCCGGCTATTAGAATTCCTATGGTATTTTGAAACGCAGCTCCTATCCCCAATTTTTACTAGGAAAACCAGGCTATTTACGTCGGAAGTTTTTATTAGCTTAAGTATAAGTTAATATAAGTTTATTAGTATAAGCAGTGAGCACGAGTAGTTGATTATTAGCCTTTCCTTTCACTCTTTCTGATCGCATGCAAAATCATGATGAGCACACTGCGCAAGGGAAGATAAAGTATTTCAGCTAAAATACCGATTATTGGCCAGTAGTTTGGTAAAAGAGAAGCATAAACAGATTAAACAGTGAACACTTCTTTCACAACAGAGAAAGGAAAAAACCTGTGAGACGCTCAGTCGACTGACGAGGGTACTAAATTAAAAATGAGAATCTTACAGTTGAATATCTTACACAAAGCGAAAAGAAAAAAGAAAACTTAGGAAGCCGAGCGGGAGGAATATTTTAGGATATGCACACGGAGGAAAGATGAGAAAAACATAGAATTCATTCTCCGACATGATGAGAAAGAGGCTTTGTTAAGCAACTCGTCAGTCAATGAATGGAGACGATTAATCTATGAGATGACACTTGTAAAGGAAGTCTCTCTATTAAAAAACTTGCGCCGCAATCAATCAGCCTCCGAAATTCTCCTGCTTAGTCACTGGATTCCAGGGTTCAATATAGCTCTGATGAATCTCTAATCCAGAGTTACCGTGTTGTGAAGTGAAAAAATTGACCAAGAATTTGCAAGCAGTGACTTAGGCTGTGATTCCCATATGGAGAGACTGCTGAAAGAGGAAAAATGATCTATTGTGTCTAAAAGAGGACCCTTTAGGGAAATTTTCAGGTCGATGGAGTGCCTGCAATTCTATCGTGCAATGAAAGAACGCCGAATTAATTATTCTCTTTTTCTAGTTTTAGCTAGAAATCTATTAATTTTAATTATTACCCATAATATACCTCTACTTTGGCTTTAACTAAAGTTCTACGAAGACAGAATCTCTTAATTTTTAAGTCGAAATTAAGTGTAAATTTTACTCCTGCACAATTGTACGGTAAAAACTATTTGATTTGTCTAATAATTGCAATTTATATATTCTGCTGAACTCCTATCCTTGATTCCTAGATTATTCAATCTAATAATCCTGTTCATCATTTATATATAAATCCTATGTAATAAGTATACTAATATTAATAGATAAATTATTAGTTAGTTAGTGATATGTTCTCTTGAAAATTTCGAATACTCTAAATCCAATGGGGCGTAAAATTCACTGAAAATTTTGGGGGAAATTCTCAAGTTTCCCCGAGAATGAATGAAACGAAATGCGGCAACGGCCAAAGACTCATAAGGCCCTATTCCTTTGGTATGGCAAAGTAGGTCGTAGGCGAAGAAGAGAAATAGCAAGCTGGTTGACTGTGAGACTACCTACGTACGGTTTACTCTCCTCAGCAGTTGAAACAGGACATTTCTTTCTATAGTGATTAGACTGAATTGCCACAGCGAAAAATGAAATGAAAGCTCATAATTTCAAATTGTATAAAAGCTTTAGACCCGTCCAAATTTGAAATCCGTCGTGGACGCCAAAAATGTTTCTCTTTTCGCTCAATCCTACGATTTGAACGCACTTCGACAACGTCGGTAGATGTCGCCAATTTTCTCAAAACTAAAACGTTGTAGCCGATGCATTACAAAGTAAACATGAGCAAGTTGCACTCGCAAAAAAAAACCCGAATTTGCCGAGCTGTGGAGTTCTCAAACACCTACCACCCAATAAATCACCACGCTTTAATGCACCCAGTATAATCGGAGCTATACGTGCTGCCCACTCCTGGTTTATATTCAGTTCAGCCGGCTCTGGTCTCACGCTAATGTTGGAACCTCTATCATCATAATTATCATAAAACCCTCACAGATTTCTCTCAATAGAGCTGCAAGAGAATTAATCATTCGCATCTAAAGAAATTCGCTGTGCGTCTAGATCTAGGTCGCACAGGATAAAACTCTGATGAGCGAGAGCATTGAGGTTAGTGAAGGACAAGTTTGAAAATAATGCTCATAAAGTCCCTTTTCTCCATCAAATTTTATAGTTAAATGCATCAGGCATCAAAGAAGAGCAGCGCACTATGAAGTAAAAGGACGTCATAAATATAAAATTTGTGAAAATGAGCGTCAATAGATCAGCGTTTTTGTCAGATTTCTCAATACCTTTGCAGGTGTTATTTATTCATTCTTAAAAAAATACTACAAACTCGGTGTTGTAATCTGATCAAAATCGTATATGCCGAATTATATATGACGTAATCGTCGTAAATAACAGTAAATATCATTGTGAAGCCGGGCTCGGTCGTCGCCGCTGACGTCACTGGCGCTTTATAATTCCCACTCATTCGCCACAGCCCTCAACTAACAAGTATACCCCTTCTTTCCCACCCGCACACAGTTCCGTTTGGTGAAAATACATCCAATGTTCCATAAGATTGCCACCGCTTGGATCTACATCGAATAATTATGCAAAGTTCAGATAGTCGTTGCAGTGGCTCATGATCCAAATTAAAGAGGAAGTCGAGATTGCTTAAGATCGTCGCGGGTAAGCAGGTGTGCGAGCGAAGAGTGAGGAGGTGTAGAGAGTCAGGGGAGGTAAAATCACTCGAATTAAATCACTCGGACTGCTACTGCAGTTAAATCGATGACTACTCCTCAGCTCTAATTCCGTCAAATAAAATCCAGAGCATGAGGCAGAAGACCACGGTAGTGAGGAAAGGCGGATGTAAGTTTATAGTGTGACCTCACTAACTAAACATTAATTGCCTATGATGCTGAATGTCTCTAATAAAAATAGCTAACTAACTAAGCCTGGGGTGTCTCTTTAAATATTTTCAGTTTTTTTGGTGCACTGCGAGGAAAAGTGTTTAGTCGTACAAACCGTGAACATACAGGGTTATTCAAAAGTTACGCACCACTGGCCATAACTTAAGTTCTAATTATGATATCGATTTGCGGTTTGTGGCGTCCTTCCTCATATCGAGGGGGAAACTTTTTGAGGTACTTCCCACTTCTTCACCCCCCCAGGGGGAGGGGGGGCGGGGGGCAACTCAAAAATTTCAAATGGCAACCCCCATCATGTGATACATCGTTAGAAAGAGCATGAAAAAAGAAAATTTTTGGCGCAAACCCGAAGTCGATCTGACCCCCCTATCAAAAGTTAGGGGGGTCCAAAGGTTATTTGGGGGGTCCGTACCTTCATTTTTTAGAGTAGCTTCGGCGGCTCTTAGACATACCGTTTCTCTTTTCAAAGAGTCCTTGAATACTCCAGGTCTGATACCGAAGTCTTCATATTGCCCCCGGGCCACCACAGCCCCCCCGTAGGGGGGATGGGCCTGTTACAATGAAACATTGCATTAAAATGCGGAAAGTCACAGAAGAGCTTCAAACTTAGCATCAAATCCGAGTGGAACTTCTTGCCAATGTTAACGCAAACGCAGCCTGCGACTTTAAAGTGAGTTTTCAAAACTCTTAGCCCCCTGCCCCCCTCATTTTTGGTTGCAGAGCGGGTAAAAACCGGGAAATTCACTACAAATAAGCCCGAAACTAATGTCCAACTTGAGAAGGACCCTTGAAACGTTGCGATCAGTCGGAGCATTGAAATACAGGGACTGCCGCCCCCTTAAAGTACGGAAACATCCATAAAACCCCCGCTGCCCCCCTCATTTTTTGTTGCGGAGCGGGTAAAAACCGGGAAAATCGCCAGAAATGATGCCCGAAACTACTGTCCAACTTGACGCGGACCCTTGCAACGTTGCGCCCAGTCGGAGAACTGCAATATAGGGACTGCCGCCCACTTTAGGGACGGAAACATCCATAAAACCCCCGCTGCCCCCCTCTTTTTTCGTTGCAGAGCTGGTAAGAACCGGGAAATTCGCCAGAAATGATGCCCGAAACTACTGTCCAACTTGACGCGGACCCTTGAAACGTTGCGCCCAGTCGGAGAGCTGCAACACAGGAACTGCCGCGCACTTTAAGGATGGAATCATTCATAAAACCCTTCGCTGCCCCCCTCATTTTTCATTGCGGGGCTGTTATAGGAACCGGGGCATCATTTCTGGCGAATTTCCCGGTTCTTACCAGCTCTGCAACAAAAAATGAGGGGGGCAGCGGGGGTTTTATGGATGTTTCCGTACTTTAAGGGGGCGGCAGTCCCTGTATTTCATTGCTCCGACTGATCGCAACGTTTCAAGGGTCCTTCTCAAGTTGGACATTAGTTTCGGGCTTATTTGTAGTGAATTTCCCGGTTTTTACCCGCTCTGCAACCAAAAATGAGGGGGGCAGGGGGCTAAGAGTTTTGAAAACTCACTCTAAAGTCGCAGGCTGCGTTTGCGTTAACATTGGCAAGAAGTTCCACTCGGATTTGATGCTAAGTTTGAAGCTCTTCTGTGACTTTCCGCATTTTAATGCAATGTTTCATTGTAACAGGCCCATCCCCCCTACGGGGGGGCTGTGGTGGCCCGGGGGCAATATGAAGACTTCGGTATCAGACCTGGAGTATTCAAGGACTCTTTGAAAAGAGAAACGGTATGTCTAAGAGCCGCCGAAGCTACTCTAAAAAATGAAGGTACGGACCCCCCAAATAACCTTTGGACCCCCCTAACTTTTGATAGGGGGGTCAGATCGACTTCGGGTTTGCGCCAAAAATTTTCTTTTTTCATGCTCTTTCTAACGATGTATCACATGATGGGGGTTGCCATTTGAAATTTTTGAGTTGCCCCCCGCCCCCCCTCCCCCTGGGGGGGTGAAGAAGTGGGAAGTACCTCAAAAAGTTTCCCCCTCGATATGAGGAAGGACGCCACAAACCGCAAATCGATATCATAACTAGAACTTAAGCTATGGCCAGTGGTGCGTAACTTTTGAATAACCCTGTATATAGTGTTCTATATCTGTCGTGCTATTCGGTTATGTAACCGTGCTCTGAGCCCTAGGAACCGAGAAAGCGGTTTCATGAACCTTACGGCCAAGATAGAACACTGTATGTACATATACGGCTCACACAACATTTCGTTTAATCTCAGTGTGTATTCGCATTTAAATGAACGGTGATCACTATGTACGATACGGGGCTACGATTCAGCGATACTTTTTGTTTTTCTCCAAATAGTATTTTAATTTTTTCAATATACATATTTTCACGCTATGAGAAAAGTTTGGTTAGTCGAATATTCAGTCTCCTGAGCCGAAGTTCGGGTATGCAAACCAAATAGTCCTTCCCATTTCCAAGAGAAGAAAAAAAAAACTAAAATCAACAATAAAAAGATATTGGTGGTTAGCCAAGGTGACGTCATGAATCTGCACCACGCAGCGTACTCTCATATTGGCTAACAACCAACTTGTATTTGTTGACTGGTGCGTCTGACTGCCTCTGTTCATAAAAATCAACGTGGGTTGTATATGAGACCATTGAAAACAAATTCGTGCGTTTGGGAGAAAAATCAATGTTTTCTTTCATAAAACTGCACCTTCCCCTGTAAAACACGATGGGTGTCAAGTTCGCAAGTGTGCAAAAAATTTAGCACGCAGACAGAATAACTTTAGAGCATAATATAGTCCTTAGTTTGACCTGAGATAACTTAAATGTATCCGCAGAGAGAACGTTAGAATTAGCAAACATGACCAACGCTTACCTTTGACTTCCGAGTTGAATTCGGAAATATTCAAAGTATACATGTACATTGTGCGACGTGAAAGATCGAAGAAAAAACATGTACTGTGGTGGTTAATGTTTTACCTTGTCCAATACTGAATCGCCGTGTCACAGAAAGGGACTGCTAGTGATTTGGTAATAGCGTTCATGGCTTCGTCAAACAAAGGGAAAATGTCCAGCACTAGTCATCACGGCTTCCTCCAATGCGAAACATAATTTTAAAATGCGTAACCTCATGTTCCCTGAGGTTTCGTGTTAGCGATAAAATTGACTGCAGGTTCCGCTTTAGAATTTTCAAATGTCTCCAATTTGTCCATTGTTTTTAAAATAAAATGATAAAACGTACATTTTCTATGCGTTTCAATTTTTTTTTGTGCGAAAAGGACGTCTGAAAAATCTGACTTCATCATGAAAACTGACAATCTCGCACCATTTAGCCAAGATCACGTGTGATTTACGCGTGATGGTCATGGCAGTTCGGATGTGGGATGATATCGGGCATCATATCTCATTTTTTTTCATTAATGTAATGTTTTTCAATTTCACAGCGAACGCAGGTTAAACGATAAAATAAAAACACCAGCGGTATTGACGCGAATGTGATTCATTTTTACGACCATTTTTACTGCGGTGCGGAGTAAAAACGTAGTATGAGCCTCCAGACGTTGACAAATCTTCTTCCATGAAGATTTCTTTTCGAGGAAAGTTTTGCATATTTTTCCTTGAAATTTTTAGATATTTTAGATTAAATTGCGATAAAATTCGTCTTAAAAATTCGAAGAAAAAAATTTACGATTGTCCCAGTAAATTCATTTTTCATGGGAGGAAATACGGCAACGTCCAAAAGTTTATACGCCGTTTTTCCTCAGCAAGGCAAAATATTAAATCAATGTCAAAAGTGGGAAATAAAATGCTTCCCGGAAGAGAAGATTTTGTAGCCTCAGTTCGTATAGTCTCACGGACGAAGGAACATAATTCCATTCCAAAGTTTTCAAATTGGCTTAAAGAATTCGTTGCTTTTACAGAAATGTACACGTGCAATTTTTATTTGAAATCGTCCTGATTTTTGCATGAAATCCTGGAAATGATCTGGGAAATCTTTAATTATAAATGCCCCAGATTCTCTTAATTAATATGCAATTTGCGAGGGTAAATTTGGCAACATTGAAATATAGTTACGTTCGTGCGGAAAGTGACCAATTGTCACCAGAGATGTAATATGAAATTGTACATAAAATTCCATGAAATTCCATTTCTCTGAGAAAAATCCACGGAATTTCATATTATAGAGTTTCTTGAAATGTTTCATCTCTGGTTGTCACCTTGTCACCATGATATTCACCTGACTAGTCTATCGCGCTAGCGACGAATTTTCGGGCCTCAAAATCGACCCATGGGAAAATTAATTCCTACTCATAAATATTCTTTTCTCCAAGCTTAATCTCGCTTGCCTCTTCCGTGGTCGCAGCGTTTCAATTACTAAACCCGATACGGAGCGAGGTGGTGCGGACGTTGAGAACTTATAGCAATAATTGTAAAATGCAACTATTCGTACTCGAGCGATGTCCGTGTTGCATACTCACAGAGATGAAGGCGTCCTGGATGTCTTTGGGCAAATCAGGAACATCTAAAATCTAACCCTAAACGCACATTTTAGCAAACTATATAATCCACATCACGGTTCATTTTTTAAAATTGCGTCCGCGTGCAGTTTTCCTTGAGCACTGGCAATCGCACTGTTAAAACTTTCTGTGATTATGTTTACTTCGGGTTACTTTGAGTTATTTTTTTCGGTTAGATCAACCAAAAGGGCGTGGTGAAATCGACAGAAATCACAGATTACTCTGATTGTGAGATACCAGGGGATGAAGAAAAGGTCTTGCTGAGCTAATACACTCTTCTTGTCCCTCATGATGTCACTCAGACTTGCGAGTGACCAGTGTATTGGACTATCGCTGATGCGACCGAGGCGGTTTGCGCCTGATTTTTAACGAGGTTCATATTTTCAATCAAAAGTTCTGGTTAATATAACCCGAAGGAGGGCCATCCAAAAAATATGAACCGCAGGTTAGGTTGTGTTCTTTCCATATGAACAAAAAATGTCGGTTGCTTTTTCTAACTGTGCAGATTTGCCCAGACGTAAACATAAGAAAACGACTCGAATCGCAGGATCGACAAGGTCCGATCGAGAGAGGAATTCATCAAGATTTCCGCCTTCTTCCAATTTTTTACATCGGATAAATGTCGAGCACCGAATGTTGGAATGCCGATCACTTTCCTACTCTTCACTTAACTTTACCCATCATTGTTTGTCGCAAGCATGGATTTGCCAAACCCTGTGAAGTCCAAGTGCAGTCATTCTCATACCGCTCATTGCAGATTTTAATCAAACTTCTAGGATATCAGTAATGTTGACGTCGAATTTTAATTAAACTTAACTTATTTACCTGACCTCGTACCCCCTGTGAGGTGGAATACATTTCTTGCCGTCTGCAATTTATTTTCCCCCAGAAGAGGCTTAAGTTAATTGATGTATAAGTGGGACCAAGGTCAGCCTCCACGGGAAATTGCATTTCACCCTCAAAGCGTGGATTAGATTTTTCGGTCGCACGATTTTATGACCTTTGAGTACTTAGACTCCGTAATTGGATTCTTGCAAATCGGCTAGAGCAAACCAATCGGGGCAAATGTGGGAAGCCATTAGACATTTTCGTCGCTTTTTAAAATGTCAATTTCGTCAATTTAGATTTACTTCAAGTTCCTGGAGTAGAGGATGGATGCTCTGATTCCTTCTCATAGTCGTAACGTTTCGTCTCTCCTCTGACGTAAGAGCGTACCTCGATTATCGCGTGAGCCCCAGAAGGCATGGATCTATATGTAAAACAGGGCTCATGTAGGAATTTAGATACGCCCTTGCGTCAGGGGAGCGACGGTTTTAGCAACTCTAAAAACGAAATTATTGAAAAAAAAGAAAGAAAAAAAAAAAAAACTAAATCACAAGAAGCACTATAAAATAGGCACGGAGGCCGGAGTGTCTGATAATTGGAAAAAGTACGGTGCTAGTCGCTAGCTTTGATTTTTCCGATTTTTTTATACTAAAATTCCCAATTTATCATATAAAATCGCGTTTTTCGCCAATTTTTCGAAAAGTTGTAAAAGTTATTCAAGATTGCAAATAAAAATTCATTTTTGCTTCGTTTTTACTACCTATTAGTGAGTTTTGAAATCGCACCAATTATTTGCTCATTTTTACTCTGAGTCGCATATATTTTCAAATCTGTTTTAGGGTCTCTGGCCAATTTCTCTTAATTTTTTCTGACCAGGGTGATGATTTTAGGACTTTTGGACCTTCTCTGTGAAAGAAAGGGGAGAGACAACACTGTCACGCAAAGCTATTATGAAAAGGTAGCCAGTATTAGCCAAACACGAGAATCGTCATTAATAACAGAACTCAAGGTTCCTTTTGAACTAAAGCAGTCGTGATTGCCTGCGGCCCGGGAGTTGCCAGTCCACCCACCATGCTCTATCAATTGCCTCGAATTTTTAATAGCGTCAGTCCCGATCAGTGATATTTCGACACCGCGCCGGCGCCGCGCCGTTTCCTCGAGAGAGACAGGTGCCTTTGTAAAAGGCGTGAGCTGAAGTGAAACAGAGAGTGACGCCAAACTGTATCTTATGGCATAGTGAACACAACTGATGGATACAACAGAATGATATCAAGACAGACAAGAGTTCATAAGTTTAGGACACTTTTTTAGTCCCCAGATGGCTCAGGGAAACCTATGGTTTTGGTCGATTTAAGCAAAGATTTGGTCATCAATCGAGCCCTCTTGATTGATGAGACCGAAGAAAAGCGACTCAAAGTAACCACACACACGAAAATTTGTTTAATATAGAGAGCAGCAGGGGCGCGATAATTTTCTGTATAAATGCACCCATATGGTTCGACGTAAAAAAGCCGAATTTTGTACCTATTTAAAGTGGCTACAATGCCGACAGCTGTGGGTCTGTGGACTTGCCGCACACCTTACAAACGCTTTAACACGGTAACTGCGTCTCCATTGCGCCCGATCAAATCGGTGAACGAATCAACAAAAAATCCACCATAACTGCAGGAGGGGCGGGGGTAATTAGATTTGCGTTCAACTCATCAACCTCCTTGACTTTTTTTAAATTTTTTTTTGAATCATCTATGGATTCATCTGCTTGGTGGCACATTAGTGATTCTTGCAAGCAGGCAACTCCATTTTTCCTACATGTGATTCCATTACAAATAATCGATTTTTATAGAGGTCTGTCTCGCTTGGACTCTACAGATATCGATCATTTTACATAAAATTCAATACGCATATCCCGACGATGTTATTTTACCAGAATCGCCATCGGATCTGTAAGAGCTCAAAAAAGCCTGGACTGGCCATAAGACCAATCTGCCAATGCCATTGGCACACAAACTCCACCTATGCGCCGAAGGCTCGCCTTTTCCCTGGAAAACGGCAAAAAAGGGGGGATTACGTTTTATTTTTCTATTTTTGCTAAGCAAGATTAATCGATTTTAGCGATAGTGTGAAAGTGTGCTTAGAGAGGTCTGATTTTTCAAAATTTTCCGAACCATCCTTTCCATGGGCGCCAGGGGGTGTCCTTAGACACCTTTGAGACGGAATATTACACCAAGTGTGCTCCCCCTTGACTGGCGAATGGTCCCCTAGACTAGCCCTCAGAAGTGAGCCAGTCTGGTACCGAGTTCACACGGGAGGAGGAAAAATATTATTTTCAAGTGTAGTTTGATGGCAGTTGATTGAAGCGTTGAGCGGGCACAGTCATGTGACACGTGATTGATCAATCTGGTAATGAACCACTGAGTAATTCATGAATTTAGGTTTACCTCAAAAGTGCTCATACTGTTATCAGTCGTGCATTTCGTCCTGAATTCACCGTCAAGTCACCGTTGAGCAGGTTCGGAATCATATTTTTATGATCTTTTGAATACGTTGAAAACTTTGCGTACCTTCACGCTAAAGCCTGATTAAAATTCACTTGAGTCTATTACTGAAATACGATTTTGGCGCATTTGAACAGAATTATGATGGACAAAACAGCATATTAAAATAGAGGTGTGCTCACCTTGCTAAAAACGATTATGTTGGCGACTGAGACATGTTGACGCCAACATGGTATCAACATGTTCCCAACACGGTGCCTTTGATTAAATCGCCAGACAGTGACTAGCATGGAATAATCTTGATACTAAGCAGACGTCAACATGGTACCACGTTATCTTACCGATATGGTGCAAACATTAGAGTACCTATATAGCGAGAGTATGGACAGATCGCTTCATGGAGGGCTTAGGGCCCAAAAGTGCAGCCACCCTTCTAACCAACTTTTAACGCACAAAATTTCACTGCCAGTCTGCACATTCCAATTCTAACCAAGATGGCTAAGAATGTACATAAATGAGCGTTCTTCCGCAAATATGAGTAAATTTATGCAACAAGTAAGTCAAATACGTGCTTTATAAACGATGGTTCGTAACAATTGTATTAGTAAAGCGCTCTGGATAATTGAGATTCATAGGTTGGCTGTATTTCTGGGCCCTAACTTTATTCGCGGAGACATCGGTGAAGGCCTGATGGATTTTCGGAGTTTCACATCTGTCTATACTCTCGCTATACAGGTACTCTAGCAAACATGGCACTAGCATGATCATTTTTAGAGAAGCAAAATTAACGTGGTGTCCTTATTAATTGTATCGCAGTCCATTTTGGCACCGCGAGTTTTACAAGATCGCGTTCCGAAAAAAAAGACTCCAGTTTTAATATAAAGGTTACTCTCAGTGGTCTGGGAAACACCAGTCCATCAAGGATGCATGGCCAAAAAAAATGAACACACAGTGATGACGGAGACAGCAGCGATGTGCAACAACCAAGTAACCGAGTAACCTTGGGATCTTCCAGTGAGTGATCATTGATCAAGCGGCGTGGCGTGCTTTGCGATATATCGATTGATATGGAATTTAAACCTGTGAGAAAAGATCTATTAATTGGGGCGTTCGCAACGAACACCTTAATGATCGATTCTTTACCATGGCATCAAATGGGGTAATATCGATAATCGATCGTTCTCGCCTTGCCACCTCTATATCTTGCTCTCACCTAGCTCGTGAGGGATTCGATTAAACTCAATTTATTGGGAAACTACATATTCAAAATGGAGAATTTGCAAAGGTCTGAAATTTCACGTATAGTAGTGTACACTACTGAACACAAGAATATCCTTGGAGTTATGACGAAATGATCTAGCATTCTAGCTTCCTAAAATACGAGTGTTTAAGAGGCAAATGCCACCTAATGACGTCATAAAGCGATGAATTCTCTCACTTTCAAATTTATTTTTCTCCAATTTCTCAAAGTAGAAGTTTTTTTTTTCAAAAATGCTGGGGACTCGGCTCATCAAACACTTTCTCAAAAATAAACGAGGGGCTTGGAGGACAGGGCGCATGCCTGCAATTTTTGCTATTTTGAGATATACGTGTTTGAAGTTTCGAAATTACACGGATCCTCATGGCGGAAAGAAAGTTCGAACTGACTTTTTTATGTTTACAAGTTGGAATTTTGGAGCGAGTTCTTCACAGTTTAGGTACTTAGACTATAGTTTTACTTTAAACCATTGATATTCAATTTTTCCAAATACTGCACTTTTGCGCCTTGTCCTCCGATCCCCTCAAATAATTTACAGACTTCGAATAAATTCACGAAAACTAAACTTTTGACTAATTTCATACTCGGTTACAGTAGTTTATTTTATCAAGCGGACGGCACATTGTCGACATCCTACATCTCGTCATAAACTTGTGATCAAAATACTCATGAGATCCTTGGAAGACAAGAATGCTTTATTGATGGCAACATTTCACCCGATAAAAAAGTACCTCCCACAAGGCTGGCTGTTGGAGATGAGCAAAACAAGCGCGGATCGTTCATTTTTATCGTTCATGCGATGAGAATAAGATGCACACACCGCAATATGAGCGATGAGAATACTCGACTCTGATCTTGCCAATTCGCGCAACCTGCTCAGATTTTCTTCTAAATTATGAAGCAGCAACTGTGATGGTATTCTTTGTGTCCAGGGAGCCCAACATGTTTAAGATGACATAAATATATCCCTGGAAAATGAGGATCTAGGAGACCAAAAGCTGCGTCTATGCAAGACCAAAAATGGTTGAGCTGGCCGAGTGATGCGGTGCGTTTTACGACATATTGATTAATTTGCCATTAAAACCTATGGAAAAGAATCGATGAACAAGATGTTCACAGCGAAAACTTAAATAATCGATTCTTTGCCATCGCTTCAAATGGAGACATATCGATAATCGATCATACACGCCTTGCCACTGATCTGGCCGCCTGAGTATTATTGGATCGTACGTAGCAGAAAAAACCCAACGCAATTCTCAAAAAAATTTGAGTTAATGGATGGTCTGAATGAACCTAGTCATTCTCTTTAAAATATTAATGGTATTTTTTTAAAAAACAATTTATTTGATTCTGATGATCTCTGAGAGGACAGGGGGCAATGGCGATTGGGCGTCGCAGAGCGCGAGGCTGCGCTATAAAAGCGGCTTTATGTATGTGTATTTATTTGATCCTAACTTTTGAATTTAAACTGCAGATATTTTGGGTTGGGCGCTAGTAAACTTCTCAGAAGGGAACTAAAAGTGCCAACAAATAGCTCTTCATGAAAATTACAAAGCAACTTATCTATGAAAACAATAATACGACCATTCGTGTTTTCCTGTTGGGCTTGTAGCATAGCTGGGTGATTGAAGGCTCTTACTCGCGAGTGCGGTACCACGCCTCCCTCAGTTCAGTTGCAAGCAAAATTCACTGAAAGGATTCAACTTGAGTTCGTTCCCTGCTGTGAACTCAGTGTTACGATCTCGAGACAAGTCAGAAGTCAGAAAGGAACCAGCTGTGAGTTGGTTCCCCTCTATAAAATTATTCCGTTAAATACGTAAAAACGTAGAGAGAATACCTGTCACATTTAATACTTATTATTAAAATTTCAGTTCTTTAAGCTTGAATAAGTCCCAGCAACGGGTTGCCATACAGTTGGATTGCATTTTGCAAAAAGAAACCACGAGCATTGCCATGTTGCTAAGATTGTGCAACTTCTTTTGTCTTGGGAGAAAAACATAGTAATCCATTAACAGTTTCTATTTTACTCGCTAAAAACTGTAAATGTAAGACAAAAATTACGAAGTCAATTTCATATTTTTTCATGATTTCAGTAATTTAATTACAAAGGATGAAGTTGCACAATCTTAGCGTCATTGCAATGCTTCTGGTTCCTTTTTTGCAAAATGCAATCCAGTTAATGTACACTGAGAAAAAACTATGGTTTATAAACCTATTAGAGGTAAATATGGAACACCTATAATAGTCGTAAATAAACTAATGATTCTCGGTCTGTGAACCATACTAAGGTCTCTGTACCTAATTAAGGTACCCCGTACCATAACTAAGGTATATGTGCTATTATTATATGTAGAGGTACTACTATTAGTGGTGTTCCATATTTACCTCTAATAGGTTTATAAGCCATAGTTTTTTCTCAGTGTATGGCGAAACCAAATTTGTTACAAGCGGTTTACAAAAACGGGAGCTCAGAGCCTTCTGACTCGATTTTCTCAAAACATCTAAAATCGTGTCGGTTCCCTTCTGCTAAAAGCGATCCAATTATTGATGCTCGGATCGCAAACATGTACCGCGTGTAAAAAGGTACTTGTGGGTAAAATTGGCACCGCGCGTTGGTTAGGCCGGCCAAATTTGTGTGGATCGCTCTGCTCAATTTATCATCAGACTTAACATGTACCTACTTTCATTCCCACGTGGAGATCGGAAAGAACCTGATTGTTGCCATTCTGGCTGGCGCACGAACAGGGTATGCCCACGTATACCCACCTATACAACGTATACCACTAGAGTGGTCGTCACATTCGTCTCTGAGGCCGACCGCTATCGGCAGCGCTAGCTTTATTTCATCTGAATCCGTGAGGGATCAGAATTGAATCGCTTTCTGGTAGGACATTGAAAATCCTTAAAATAAAATTTTACAGTGGAGGCACACGATTGATTTTCTCGTCAAGCGGATGACTAAAAGTTTGCTGGAGTGTTTTAAGGATGGGTCAACGTCCGTTTGAAAATTCGGAAATAATTTCAACATCCGTTTGAAAAGTCGGAAATAATTTAATCCTCGGTGCAAAATTTTCGAGGCCCATTTAAGCTAGCTTAAAATGTTGGATTTACGCCCTTTTCCGAGGAATTGCGGGAAAAATGAGAAACTTTCCAGTGAGGAAAATGGGCTGAAAATGAGTTTTGAAAGGTTTATCATATTTCCGTTAGGTATTCAAAGAGACATGATGGTATGACCTCTAAATTAGGACAAAATTTAGAGGCGTGTTGATATTTTTTATCGCACAAAAAGTGTAAGTAAGTACCGACATACCCCTCAGAAGGGCCAAAATGCAAAAAAAGAAAAAAGGATTCTCAGAGTTTTGGAACATAAAGCGATTCAATTACCGCAAATAGACGGAGTTCGACAGAAAAGGACCAAGTTTCCTGGCAAACAAGAGGTGTGCTCGTCAATTATTGTTTAAATAAATTCCTTAGGCATCATACTTATTCTTCCTCTGAATTAATCTCACCAAAATGAAATCAAAGAGTGAACAAACTGCACATTTCATTCCTTTCTCTGAATTTGTCTAGTGTTTTTTTTTTCTGTTTTGTTTTGTACTTAGGAGAGGGAACCAGATTATCAAACATTTAAAAAAAAATATCATTATGAATACATGAAATATTATTATTTTAATGTCACTTTCGTCTCCTCATTTTCTTCGTCTATCTACTATCATAGGGCCGTATTTATGGTCGTTCCTAGAACAGCTCCTTTCCCTGGAAAGCCTCCCCTTCTTCATGTGGTCTACATCGTGAGTGAGGAGGGCTTGAAGAAATCCCTTACATAGTCCCTCGAGGGAGACAATTTTCATGAATATCGAGGAAAATTCAACGATTACAACTCTGAAAATAGATCATTGCTATGGGCAACAATGATTTTTCACTGAAAAAAAATATAAAATACCAGAGAAATAATTATCGAAGATTTTTTTTAAATTATAAGGCACTAAACCTTAAAATTCCTAAAACAGACAAGAGTTGATTGTTTGTATTTCTAATTTAGCATTGATGAATCATCATACTCCCCCGGAATGGTCTATTTCCAAAGTTATAGAGTTGAATTCTGTTCCAGATTCGTTTAAAAGGTCCTTTTTGAGGCTGTAATAAGCGTATTCTTAGCCTCCCTGGTCACGATGTAAACCGTATGGGACTTCAAAAGGACTTAAAGCACTGTTTAACAAACGACTATGGATACACCGTTACAGCCCTGAATCTTTGGAAGTGTTACAAATAAATGATCAACCTCACAATGAATTGAAGAGATCCTGCATAGGAGGACCGTTCAGAAATAGGTTCACCATGTCTTTATTCACCCGATACACGATATCTCTTCATTAATTTCTACCCAAATTTTGCCTCTTTAAATCACGAAGCGCGCAAACTGTGACGTAGAGACTCAAAAAATAAAGTGGTTTTTTATTACCTACGGTGGGTTGTGGATTAAAAGCTCAATGCTTCGTGCGCTTTTCAATCGACTTGGCGTCGAATCAAAATGTCCGTTAATCAACACTGTCAATTGCCCTGACAGTTGGACAGATTGGCGTCAAATGTCTCTTATCGTGGCATCCAAATTCTGGCAATTCCGTTTATAGATCTGCGTCATTAACGTGATAATTTAAGATTGCCGCGCACCTGACGAGCTTAATGATAGACAACCTTGTATTAGGAAATAATTTTTATTGATAAAAATGTAGTGAATTATAATCTCTCGTGTACAAACATTTATCGTATGTCCCACACCCGTGTTTCAGTTTCGTTCGACACCCTCGCTGGGATTTCAGAATTTTGAGTTTTATAAATTCCGTGTGAGTTACGTATAATGGTAATTTACAGTAATTTTATAAAAGGGACCTGAATTATTAGGTTTAGAACGGTACGCGAGATAATTAATCCAATCAAACATAAATTAATGAGTACGAAAATTATAAATTTTATTCACACAAAATATGATCCTGCGTCGTCGCGTCCAAGCGTTCCAATCTAATCGCTCATTTTCAAGAGTTTTCTGCGATTGACCGGGAACGAATGTCAAGGATTATACTTGATTAAATACCAACGCCCTCAAAATGGGTCCAAAAAGCAAAGGAATCAATAGAAAAAAACAAAGAGAACGCTTGCACCTCTGACTGTAGTAAACTGTACCTATGTTTTTACATCACCGCCAAAACTAATAGCAATGAGAGGAACGAGAGAAACAATCCAAACAAAATAAGAAATCATGTCTTTAATGCCAGGTTTCTCAGGGTTAAAACGTCAGACTGTAGAGCTTTATTGCAAGGGTTAACAAACTTTTTCTTCAACGGTAGGTACACCCGGTTGGAACTATACGGCTCCTAAAAGTTTGTGAAAATCATCGTTTGTCTGAATTTGGCGACCGTTTCAGACTTATACTCATGAAAAATGGCTCTTCCTCATAATTTTACCTCTAAATTTATCCGTGACCTTAAAGATAGACATCGAGCTTATGGGAAATTTCAGAAATCTGGGAGATGAGGCAAGTTTTTTAATCTGAAAGATCCACAACTGCAAAGAGAACAATTATTTAGACACGAGAGTTGATGCATTTGTCAATGAGCAATAAAATTCCGTATAAAACTGAAATTCTCATAACAGAGCGGAAAAAATTCATTCGAGTACAATTTTCCCCCGTACAGAATTGCTGTTTGGTGCAACACTTGTTACGGCAGGTCAGGTAGGCAACTGCAGAAGTGCAGCGCAGCCACCTGACTTTTCTGCTGCCAAGCTCGGAGAGGTTGTCCATTTGTACTGAAGATTATTTGCTGCATCAGTAGAAATTCCTGTTAGTGGTACCCTAATGAGAATTCTTGTCGAGTCTATAGGAAAACCCCCTGTTTTAAACGGTGTGTCTGATATTTCAAAGAGGCGTCCTGATTGGATTGGTCACCACTTGGGGAAAGGCGACATGAAGGGATGACTGCAAGGCGTTGACGAAGAGATATTGCGTTATGTCAGTTATCCCGATAATCTCTGCGAAGATGGGCACATGTGACGTTTGGGTGTCGTAGAACGCCCGAGTGCGTTGTAGGAGCGACTTTTATGTACCCTTGATAAATTCAGCACCAGAAATTGTATAAGATAGCCATCTTTCATAAGCTTTGGTCCAAAGCCGTTGTCAAAATTTAGAAAAACGAATTTTGGGGAGGGATGCAGCTCCGACTGCATGGAGGTCTTCAGCAAGAGAATGACTCTGAGATCCTTCAGCCTTTCCTGGTACAATTATATTTTACCTCTTGTCAAAAATGAAATTTTTATGCAAAAATGCAATCATTTTTGCGCTTTTATAATATCTTGACTTGTTGGCATACTCATTTTACCGAAAAGTCTCTATTAAGGTTCCGGTATCCAATCTCAATATTTTTGAAGATGCCCTCATTTATGATCATTTCTGCCACTATTTCTTCTCGTTCTTCTCTTTCTTCTTGTTCTTATCGTTTTTCTCTTTTTTCTTTTCCCTCTCTTTCGTCTCTTTCTTCCCTCTTTTTTGACCTCAGAAGAGGGTCGTATCTATAAAATCCTAGATCCGCTCCACTTTCGTAGAACTATCAGTACCTACCGAAAGAGGAAAAGCAACAACATGGAAACATGGCAACAGCATGGATAACAATTAAGCTGAAAGGTGTACGGGCACGGCTAACAAGGTCTTACCTATTGTTTTGATGATGTCAAAATCCTCTAATCCAAAGTCCTTCTCGCTGTCGGATGAGTCATCACTAACGGAGGAACTGACCGAGGATGGAGACTCCTTCGAGAGGGAGTCCGAAAGTTGGTGCGCCACTTTCGACGAGGCCATCTCGAAAATTGTGGAAAACCAACGGGAACAAATCCAGTCACCCGCGCGAAATTTTCACCGCGAGAAAAACTGCTACGCACTCACGGGGTTCCCCGTGACTCAGACGCACTCAATAAGAATCGGCTGGTGTCATTTTGACGCGACTCTCTTCACGCTGAGAAGGGGAAACAGCAACATTTCTGATTCTGTATCCATTTTCGTGTCGATCGACGATTCCTTATTTATTTCCAAATTTCGGGCAGGTACTACAGTCGAAAATTTTACACAAAGAGAGCTTTCAGGATTTTCCGCACGAAAAAAAAAAAAATGAATCGGGTAGGAAATAAATTTAAAGCCTCGTGATTCGAACCTAAAATTGAATTTAAAAAAAAAATCGAAGAAAATATATGATCACGCCAAACCGCTAAATATACGCACGAAGGGGAAAACGACGACACTGAATGGTAAAACTTCTCCGACTAGACTGTAACCAGGATGAATCGAAATTTCGGTGCAACCTGAGAAACTACCGCAAGCAGGATTCGCCTTAGGATTAAATTTCGACCCACTTTTAGACAAACGGTCAAAACTGTAAACAAACGTTCGGTGGCGCTCACTGATCACCCGATTTTGAGAGACGGTCAAACAGGGCCGATGACTCCGCGGTGATGAAGAGACGATCGACAGTTTACCTCTCGCCTGATCTAGACGCACGGTCAAATCAGGTGGCACGCGAATGTAAACAAACGGTCGGAACACGCGGAGCTCTCGTTGCAGGTGGCAGCGCTGACGGCGAACTGGCTCTCTCGGGAGGTGGCAACTCTCTACCGGCGCGGCGACGCTACCGGAGGCTTGAGACGATCGCCACTGTGGGTCGCCGCGCATGCGCGCCACCAAGATTTCACGACCGGCCACGCACAGTGTGCACCGGCCACGATCAACCTAGGGATTTGGAATTTGATGGTCGATCCGTCAAATTCTTAGGTGCATCTGCATCTACAGGGTGATCCAAGGTTCATCGCCAGACTGCAAAAGCGCGCGTGTTCTATTAGTCAAATTAAGATTTTTTTTCTTCCATGGGAGTTTTGCTGAAAGAGCTCTTAATGGAGGCTACGGTAATGCTCCTGAAATCTATTTATGCATCATTTTATACGCTGAATTTATTGGTGACATTGGAAAAATCGACTTACCGGCTAAAACTGGAGTTTCGAGGGGTCTTTTAAAATGCAACTTATTGGCCTTTTTAAGAAGTATGAAATCTCCTCAAAACCTCTCACAACCCCACTATTATAATAACCAAGATTTCGATTTTTTCTAGTGTTACTAAAAGAATTCAGCGTATCAAATTATAGGTATGTAGACCAATTTTCATGAGATTCAGTGTAACACCGTTGCCAAAATGTAAGAAAAACGATTTAATTACTAGAGGGGCATTAGGGAGTACATTAGGGGGCATGCCCCCTAATGCACAATGAAAATATTTCTGGTCGAGAGCACTGCTCGCCATTTGACACAAGAATAAAACGAAATTTTCACGTAGGAACTAATCTTATGATGGTGGATTCGAGCACGAAGGATTTGTTCTTATTTTTTTAAGATTAAATGTCAAAAGAGTGCAAAATGCAAATAAAAATATAACTAATTCAGCGCTCAGCCGATAGGGATCGCTCATTGATTTCAACGTGCCTATAGAATATGGAGCAATGGACCACTAGACGAGGTACAAAATTAAGCATTCTGATACATATTCCTTAACCAAAATTACACGTAGAACACAATTCGCGCTACGAAAATTACTGAAATTAACTCCTAAGCATGACATTTAATGTTTCTTGACGCGTGAATTAAAACCTCCCGCTCATGAACACTCAATGGTCTGCGTGAGTCAAATCGCACACTAAACGTTACCGTGGTAGTCTCTGCAATACGAAAATTTTTAATAGTAGCCTCAATCATGACGCTTTGGCTCAGCTATAGCAAATTGTTTACACTTCGAACGATAAAGGTTGGTAAAGGAACAGTACTCGATTGAGAAGCCTGCCGAAACCGTTGTAATGAGGCGCGATTTGAATCTCGTAGAGTATTTCTTAGCAAAAATTGGCATTAGAATCTGTGTTCCAAAACACCATAGACCTACAGTCGGCTGTAAGATTTCCAATAGCTTCTATAGCCGGCTACACAATTTCTTATAGCCTTTTATAGCCGGTGGCGATTAAGCAACAGCCAGGCGATAAAGTGTATGCTAAACGTTACTAATTGGATGCTAGGACTTAGTGAGTTTTTGGAATACTGCTCTCTTTTTGGGCCGTAGTATCTTGATTTATTTTGCGAGGAAAGCTCCGTACTTTTGATGGATGCCTGCCATTACTGATATATTAGAGCGCCTTCAGTTTCGTATGATACTGTGCAATACCTCTGGTGTGAAATAGTTGCTTCAGGCGCCGTGGCACGCTGCGGCGCGGCAGGCGGGCAGCCAGCGCCAGCGCCTACAAACCTAACAGGGATACTTCACGCGTTGCGCAATGCGTGAAGTATCCCCGTTAGGTTTGTAGGCGCCAGTGCGTCGCCGCTCCGCTTTGTGTTAGGCTCTAATATTTAATCTGGCGGAGTCAGCGTTATTCAACTCATGATTTTGAAATGTTTGCACATCATCCTGTATGGATTATTCTCATTTTAATTGATTGCAAAAAATATGTACTAAAGGAAAATATAATGTGTGTTTTGTAAATATTAAGGTGGTTCCGTATCAAACTTAATGATTTCCAAAGCAAACGAATTTCTACACAATTTCTTATAGCCTTTTATAATCGATGGCGAAAAAGCAACAGCCAGGCGATAAAGTGTAAAGCCCGCCGATAGGAACTATAGCAAGGAATTCCCTAAAATCTCGAGAGCGAGGGTTTACGCTCGACGAGGACAGTTTTGGCCGATTCGTCTCCTCTGCTCCCCTCCGCTCGCGAACCCTGCTATAGCTCGGCTGCATAATTTTTTATCGCTTCGTATAGCCCGGCCGTGTGATTTTCTCCGCATTCTACAACCAGCTATATGATTTTCTGTAGCCTTCTTTAGCCGGCCATAAGAATTCCTATGGTATTTTGAAACGCAGCTCTTATCGCCAATTTTTACCAGGGTTGAGTTTCTTGTGACCGGGCAATTCAAATTTCCTGTAACCAATGTAAAATTAAAACTTTAATATCTCAGTTAGGAGTTGATTTGAGTAACTTTTGATGCAAGAACAGTGTTCTACTTGAAATTTTAGTCAAAGATCATGTATCAGAGTGCTTAAATTTGTACCACTTGCTTCTGGAATCGTAGCACGGAGAACGATGGTCGTTTTTCTTTAATTTGTTGTTTTGACGGTAGTGTAGTTTTCTCAAAATTTACTATTTCATTCAGCGAGTTTTTTATCCTCAGCGGTGCTTATCTTCTTCCGTTAACTTAAAAACGCGCCTACATAGAAAATGTTGTTATGGTAATGCTGTCAAAGCAAAAATTGATACGTCTCATATCAGCTGAGATCTTTTTAGATTTTTTGAGTACCTCCGGTGCCCCCGGTGCACCATGAATTCATAAAATTTGTATTTTTAACTTTAAACACAAACTGACAGCTGATCGCTTCTCTAGTACGAACGTTTTAGAACTTTCCCGCTTGTTTTTTTTTATTTAAATCATTGAATATAGTTGTATAAATCGTATATCTGGATGAAATCCTCTCAAAGTCGCCGAGAGAGTGAAGCACTAACTGCCCTATTTAATTAAAGCTTATAAGACAAGCGAGGAATGGGTGCGTTTCTCTGCGTGATACAACTATTCAAGCCCTTGCATTGTTGAATTTTAAAGCCCTTGAATTTGTATGTGTGTTGCCTATGTGGCGTAATTGAAGGCGAACTTTAAGCGGACGCTTTTTACTGACAGAATCACCCATGGTTTATTGGTCAGCGAGACCAATAGGCCATGCAAGGAGGTAATTATTTCCGAAAACTTTCCTATATATCCTTCTCTGTCTCTTCTCCTGCGTGCTTTTGTATTCTCCATTTTCATATCCATTGTAATTATTTCTATTTTTTAAAAAAAAATGTCGTGTAAGTATGGTGGACGACTCGTACAGTCTGTATTATGAGCTGTATTTCGCTCAATAAAATAAATTTAGGAGAAATTAAGTATTTTGATAACTATTCGTACTCTCCGGTAGATCCGCCTAAATAAGTCCGCCTACACGACGTAATTGAGGACGCACCTCAAGAGGATGATATCTGCCGACAGATTCACGCATTGTCGATGGACAACGCTGCCGTGCTAAGGAAAAACGCCGTATAAACATTCGCGAGTTGCCAAATTTCCTTCGATAGAATGATCATTTTTGAGGAAAGTTGATAATATTTTGCCTTGAAATTTTCATGACTTTTCGGCGGAATTGCGAGAAAAATTATCTGAAAAATTGGAAGAAAAATATTCATAAGTTTACCAGGAAATTTGTGTTTTTTCGAAGGAAATTTGGCAACGTCTGAAGGTTCATACGGCGTTCTTCCTTAGTACGGCAGAACGAGAGTCCTAATTGGACGCATTTCTATCAAACGGAACTATGTCATTATGACGCGAGCCTTGTTATGCATATACTCTTATGGGTCTCAGGGCTCATGTCATAATGTACATAGTTCCGTTTCATAGAAATACGTCCAATTTATGATGCCATGCCACGGATCCCGATGAGCCTCCCTTAACCGCAATTATGAGAGTACATTTTCTGCTATCAAAATATCACGCAGAACATAGTGACATGACGAATACTTTAAACATTTTGAAATTCAGTCCATGCGTGAGGAGCTAGCGTTTTCCGGATCGGTGGAATTTAAATGATAGCTCGTAAAATTTAGCGAAATGTTTCATTTCTGGTGACGGATCACAAAATATTATCATCAATTGTGCGGTATTGAATTTCAAGATTCCCAGACAAATTAAACGTGGTGCCAGAATGATACGTTAAGACGGTCATTGGCCTCAGAATATTAGCTTGAGATACCCCCCCCCCCCCCCAAAAAAAAAAAAAAAACTAACTGCCGGTTTTAACCGTAGACGTGGAGCCCAATTTATTAAAGCTCTCCCGATTTATCTGCGGTCATCTGTCATGGTTTTATGACGAAAGCAATATCTGTGATGGAAGAGAGCGTTGTGGTTTGCGTGGTGGCTAGATTGAAGGAGCGACGACCGTTCGAAATATCTTTGTCTCGGATTTTCAGCTTCATATACTTGCGTCCTCCTACAACCCGTTGCCAAGTAGGTTATATTAAATTCTCTACATATTAAAAGTACTGTGATGAGGAAATATAGGTAAAGGCATACTTGCAATATTAAGATAAAAAATATCCGAACGATGATCATTTCTTTTAAAGGGCAACCACAGTACATTAGACAAATTACGATCCACAAGTTTCTCTTCAAACTTCTACGTAAAATATGATTTATATAAAGGGACGTTCGGAAAGCAACTTCCAAAGAAGAAGTAAATATTCATAATTAATATCAGTCAAATAGTAAAAACACAAAGGACGTCATTTATATCGACAATAATACGGCAAAAATGCGTAATTTGCTATTGCGGTGTTTTAAAATTTCCGATTCCTACTTCATTTTTTTTAAAAGAGAGAACGAGACCTAACCAATATCATGGCTTGAAGTTTGCACAGCATGTTCTTTACTTACAGAAGAAACATTAGCAAAATTTTCAAGAAATTACGTCGCGTTGTGTAGTTTTCCATGTAGAGATAAGTGCGACACGAAGCCGGCAGTGCCGTAAACTTATAGAAACGTATTTCTGCGGTTTCACCATCGATATGTTTTGTTTTCCAGTTGCTCAGAGTTAAGTGCGCATTTTATTTGTATCTTGCATTGGAGTTTTTTTCGAACTTTTCGTCGCTGAAACCGGCATGTGGATAAAATTCTGAGGTGAAAACATATGACGTGGTACTTCGATTTTCCATTTAATAAAATCGAATATTCATTAGGGTCGGGTATAGAAGCTCCGTTAATGCTTACACGATTCGACATTAATTTGTTCAAAATTCGTGATCATTAGAAATTCGGCGAATAATATCATATCTTGAATATAATCAGGAGGGATAATTCAATTCAAATTTTAGTTCAAATTTGTAATTTCCATTTTTTTCGATCGGGAATAGGTATCAGCGCGGCAACATGGTCGGAGACATCCCTGCCGACCGTTCTGTCATTCTCGGCAGACGCTATTCCGATATAAGCGGAGAATGACCCCTGAAATACTATTATAATTGCTGTGGATTAAAATATAGTCCGGGTAGTACAATCTGCCGCTCATTAAATCTCAACCCACAGCCGCAGAGGTCGATTGCTTATTCAAAGCCACGCGGCTGTTCAGCGGGTGGCCTAATGGGCAATTTCACGGCGATTTTTACGATTGAGCGAAATAGTATTGACCATGGAATCAGCAACTGTTTGCAGCTTGGAATCTGATCATCCGGAGACTATTACTTTTTCGCCCAATTAAATCAGCTCTAAAAAAGGGCAACCTCTACCCCTAAATAAGGGAATTTTGGCGTGTGTATTCTGCGGGCCACTCGAGGAAAAATTCTGAGCAGGGGCACACATAGTTAGTAAATATTCATTGTTGATTAAAATGTCACATTTCTAGGATCAATCATTAGCTAAATCTGTATAGTCCAGTCAATCTAGCATTTTTCTGGGAAATTCAATATTTAGCGGTTTCTTTGCGGAAACATGTTGCAATCGGCCAAATAACAACATTTCGAAAGTTTACCGGAATCGGCTGTCCGCTGAGTGAGGCCACTATTTTGAAAAAATGCGGACCGCGGGACCAGAATACGTCGCCGGCGACCGGTTTTTCGCTTATGTCTTAAAAACAATCAATCCCACAGAAAAGTATCATTGGACTTTTTATAAAGAGAACAAAATTTCCTATGAGAAACATTTACATTAATTAATTCGTGACTTCCAGTTTATGAGATATTGCGGTAGTTCTCTGCGGCTGGGAAAGTCGAATTTCGCTTGCAATCGCGCTTTTCCACGAAATCTGCAATTAGCTTAAATACGGCGAGTCTCAGGAAAAAAATTGTTCTTACTGAAACGGAAGAGCATAAATTTCCAATAGAAGATTGCCCTTTCATTTTACGAAGGGGTCCGCCCCTGGATCGCAATGCAGTCCGACCCATAATGCTGTACACGGTAATTCTTGGCTTGGCCGCGCTTCATCGAGCCTCGCCATGATTTATGTTGACTATTCGACTAAGTTGGAGAGATTTGGAAAATGAAATGATTTTCTCAGAATATGCTTCAAACTAATTGGTATTTGTAACAGATCAACAGGAAATCAGGTTAAAAAAGTACTTATAAGAGGCATAATGCTGCCACGAGTTTAATACATGTTTCAAGAATAATAGCAAAGATACGAATTTTTAAGAGCAGCCCGAGACAATGATGCCGGTGGAAAAAAACAAGGAGGAAAAACGGGAAACAAGGCTAAAAATACACAATTAATAAAACCCGAGACGTTTCGACTCAAAACTGAGTCATTTTCAGTCTGAAACAATTAATGTTTCCGACTGAAAATGACTCCGTTTTGAGTTGAAACGTCTCGGGTTCTATGAATTGTGAATAATAGCAAATCTAACATGTTTTCGGTTCAAGAAAAAGACTATTTGGATTTTGCGAGATAAATGATCTCGCTTATCTCAACCTTCCCTCTTCCTCCTTACGGTGTCACTTGAGCTGATTACCACCGAGCAAATAGAGAAGAAAAGAACAGGTCGACGACTCCTTTTGCATCAAAGCACTGCTGATTTATGTACAGAACTGAACCCATACAACAGTAATTCGCACATTCACATTTGTATTATCAAATTTGTTCTCGTGCATTACTGATAGGTGAGATTATAAAGGGGAAGAAAATGATATAGTAGAATAATAATGGTACAATAATCTCTCTGTAGAAGGAGAACTAAAGGGAGCGGCTGATATCTGCCCTATAGAGAGGTCGTCTTTTTTAGATAGTCGATCGAAAAAAGACGGACGAGCTTTGACACCAATTGACTAAGATACCATTCAGGGGTACAAAATCTCTACAATCCCTCGATCCTATGATTGCCGGCTCGGGATGCTGCATGCTGGTCGGAAACGGTGCGTGTTGAAAGCGGTAGGTCCGGACAGCGCGCACTGTAGTGAACGTGCAATGCGTGAAGTATGCGTACAGTCTTGTAGGCGCTAATATGCTTTCCGAACCGACCAGCGACCGCACTGTGTGTTAGGCGTAATGCGTGAAGTGTTCTTGCTCTCTTGTAGGCGCTAATATGCTTTCCGCGCCGACCAGCGACCTCACTGTGTTAGGCGCAATGCGTGAAGTATTCCTGCACTCTTGTAGGCGCTAACACGTGTTCCGCGTCGACCGGCGACTTCAGTGTTTGGCGAGATGAGAAGCGATGATACAGCATTAGATTTGGAAGAAACTGCAGAAACAGAGGAGAGATAATGAGTTTATAGAATGGCTGAGCAAAACTGATGAAACGGTTCATGCAGATTGCAGGCAAAAATATTCGAATAAAGAGTCATCGAAAATTAAATGAAAAGAAGGAGCAAAAGCTAACGCGAGGAATTTTCACACGTGAAAAAGAGACTTACATCGGAGGCGGAGTAAAGACACAGCGTTTATTTTGCGAATAAAGGATTACAATGAAGAGTTTGAAAAGGAATTGAGGGCAGATTTGCGGGAAAAAATGAATAAGCTCTCACCCAAGAATGAAAAACAGCAATTCTTAAAAAAATGGAGAATCTTGATGAGGAATAGGCTAAAAACAGGTACGGACACGAGTTGTAAATATCTTTGATCTCGTCGCTGACACGTAGCAACGCACCATTCAGAATGCATTAATAAGATTTCTTATGGTTTTTATTCTTATTTTCCGCATACTTAAACGGATAATGTAAATTTGAATAAATAATTAGAGATAGTTTTAACGTACCTACATATGTATATAGATTACCAGTTTCCATTGGAAGAATTGCCTAAAGCCAGCATAAAGATATCAGAGAAGATACTGAAAATAGGGAAAACGAATATAATTCTCCAGATTTCCAGATATCGATTTTAATTCATCTTTCAGCCATTTCTTCAGGGCACATTCAGAATTTTAATTCCAAAAGCGTTCCTTGCGTTTATGTTACCTGGTCAATAAAAGCGTCCCCATTAGGTATTTTGATGCTTTGAAGCTTCAAATACGTATCATTCAAAGAGTCAAAAAAGCAAGGTCAATAAAGGCGCAATACGTATAAACCTCAATAAAAATAGGTACCTACTTAAAATATCCTTACTACAATTCACTTTTGTACACAAACAAACTCAAAATCGGTATTAAATCCATATATTTTCAGCAAATGACTGTCCTCTAAACATAACCTGGAGAAAATTAAAATGAAGTAAAAGAGAGAAATTGCTCGATTTCTCTTCAAGAACTTTAAAACGCATCATTTTCCAAATAATATATACACAGTATCGCTTTTGTAGTCACAAACAAACAAACAATTTAAACCCAATAACTCTCCAGGTAATTTGCTTTTTGCATGTTACTGATTACCCATTAGGTAATGCCTTTTTCAATGATTTGTAATAGTCTAAAATGAAGTCAGAAAAGGTGATAATCAAACTGAGAAATTTATTTGATAAGAAGCCGGAATAGATTTTAATACCTCACTCTTATTTAGACGTATTTCTGTCTCACGGAACCAATTTGAGTTCCTTCTGAGGAATTTAGAATCCCGGATAGCGCGTTCTGTCAAACGGAACTAAGCGCTATGGAAAGCATTGTGAGCATAGGAACGAATAAGCCCGACGCCCGGTTCCGCCGCCAATCCAAGCTCCCCTCTACCTTCCTACCCCGATGGCGCTTAGTTCCGTTTGACAAAAATACGTCCATTTCAAGGAATCGACAAAATTTAAAGAAAATGAATTTCAGAGAAAAAAAAATAAAAACATGTGGAAATGGAAAATTAAAAACATCAAAGTTACATAGTTGAGATGTTATTGCACTTATTTCTTCTAAAAATAATTACAACAAGAAAAGGAAGTGTCAAACTGTTAAAGTCATGAACATTTCGGGTCAAAAATGCGCGTTTAAAACTGCGCATGCGCGGTAACTGCCTAAAGACCGCCGGACGAAACCAAGTAACGCTTGATCAGATTCGATCGCCAAATTTGAAAATGAAATGATTCCTTAGCGGTAGAAAAAGAGATTCCCGGTTTCTGGAACAGATTCCCTGATTTTTCATGTAAATTTTCATTCCCTGGTTTTCCCCGGTTTTTCCCGTTCTAATCACCATGCTTACACCAACTAATAGTTGGTGGATAAGAGAAACACGGAACTTGCAAGAGAAGCAGGTCTAAAGGTACTGGATAACGCAATGACACTGCACTGCAGCTGATCAACACGCAAAAATAATGAGCGATATCAGAACGCGTGACGCGAACAAAAAATGGCTAAAACGAGGAGCACGCAAGAATGACCGAACATTGCTCTCGAGAGTAAACTTGAACTTGAAAATTAATGGAAATAGTTGATCAACACACAAAACGACTATAGGTCAAACGTGAGGCGAGCAAAAGGTCGGGCGAAACGAGGAGTTAGCACAAAACCTTGACCGATGAAAAATAGACAAAAGTTATGCTGATCAGGAACATAACGATACTATGTCACCACACATCTTATGAAACTTATCAGTTGTACTATTAGCTCCTACACCTCGCATCTCTTGAATTTTATCTCTCCACTGAGTGTGAGTGTTGAGCTCAGCCGTACCTAGGTTCCCGCTTTCTACCTACTACTATACCGCGATTCTCATAAAGTAGAAGTCATATATTAATAAATGTAAATATTTCTTATAGGAAACATTACGCTCTTTACGAATGCTCCGATGTCATTTTTTCCGTAAGGTTGATTGTTTTTAAAACATAAGCGAAAAACTGGTCTTCCGCGGCGTATTTTGGCCCCCCAGACCGCCTGTTTTCTAGGATGGTGGCCTCAGCGGACAGCCGATTCCGGTAAACTTTCGATATGTTTTTATTTGGCCGATTGCAACATGTTTCCTAAAAAAACTTTCTACGCCAGAAAAATTCTAGATTTACTGGACCATGCAGATTTAGCTCAAGATTGATCCTAAAAATGTGACATTTATCAACAATGAATATTTACAAACTATGTAAGTCCCTGCTCAGAGGTTTCCCTTGAGTGATCCGCATAATACACATGCCAAAATGCCCTTACTCAAGGGCAAGGCTATTAACTTAACTACCGAGAGCCATGATAGATGGATTAAAAGAAAGTTTTTAGGAAATTATGATCTCCCGGCCCTACCTGCCCAGAGCTCTCAATAAGCCCCTTCCTCACAAAAAACACTTTTTGAGAAATTTAAGAGTGTTTTTAATTTAACTCATAGTATCCTACGTGTTTTGAAGGTGAACCAAAATTCACCTGAATGGACCTCTAGAAAAGGTACAAATTGAAGCAAAATTCTGGAAGCTATACCTCCTCAAAAACTCACGGAGATCATGATTTATGCAACAAAAATAACTAACTTCATAACGATTTAACAACATTATTTTATTTAAAATATATACAACAAATTTGAACTCCCCCCTTCCAGGAGAACAAAAGTCCACTCGAATCAAATGCGGTTCACAAAGATTACCTATAGCAAGCTTCTCAAGAAGCCGTGTTAATATCAAAAGGAGAAACAATTCAAATTTTCAAAGTGATCTTCGTTTTTTCCTTTCACATTGATCAATTTGAGACAGGGCCGGATTTACTAACTTGTCGTCCATGGGACGCCTGCATTTTGCCGCCCCTTATCATTCGTTTTGAAACATCAATAAAAACTATTAAGTGAACGTGCCAAAGGGAGAGGGTTGCATTAGACGCGTTCATTCTTGTTGGACACATTATTTGCGAAAACCCTGTCAACACTACTAGGTAAAGTTCACAAAACTTTGCGCAAAATTTAAGTTCTGTATACCTATCTCAGTGTGGACGAGGCCTTCCATTGAAGAAATGAACGAAAAAATTATGAAAGAACAAACATAAATGTGATTTAATACTTTTAACTTCCGCCACTGTACCGCGTTGACCGCAATGGGTTTAGGCGCAATTCGTAAAGTATTCCTACAGTCTTGTAGGTGCGTTGCATTTCACGCCGACCGATGTTGACCGCACTGTGTTTGACGGAATGCGTGAAGTATTCATGCAGTCCTGTAGGCGCTGATATGTGTTACATGCCGACCGCCGCGCCGAGGGTTTCTCTTGTTCATCTGAAGTTCTCGTCATCATTGCTCTCTGCGCCGCGCCTTTTCAGGCCAAATTGCGTGTTTGGTTTCTCTCTTAACTCGACTAATCAAAGGTGCTGTCTCTTGTATCTCCGAAATATGACAAAATTAGAAATTACTATACTCTCAGGAAATGAGAGATTTTGTCACCTTTTCTCGTTTGTAATTTTTTTTCTGAATCCGATTTTTTTTAAACCTATATTTAAAAAAAATTGCAAAATTTGCCGCCATGGGCCGCGGCCCATGTGGCCATCCCCTGGATCCGGCCCTGATTCGAAATGCGTACATTTTATTTTGAATTGTTTTGCAAATCATGTATTTTATATTTGTGTAGGTACGCAGCGAGAGAGCGGTTAGGTCATTTTTAAACGGATTTCATAAAATCTTAATTCTTATGTTTCTAATTATTTCACGCATTAAGTTTGTCTCTCCTTCACTAGGCGTGAAATGTGGATCATGAACTTGATTTTTGAAGTACACAAGCACATGATATCAGGGAATGCAAGACGAGCGAATAAAGTTTATCCTGGTCATTGTGTGCAGCAAGTCGACGGCGTAAGTCCGCAACCTCATATCTCGTTTGGTGTGTTGAAAATCTCCGTCTCTATATTATTTTTTTAAATGAGAACAAATTGACATCATTCCTTGAAGTTTTTGCAGAATTTTCTTCGCACGGAGAAGAAAAAACCACGGCAGTTTTAAAAAGTTGCCGTTGAGTAGTTTTCTATATAAAAAATAAAGTATGACAGGAAGTCTGCGACGTCGCAAACCGAGGTACGTGGCTTCGGACTTACACCGTCGATATACTCCAGTACAGTGGACTCTCGATAATTCGAAATTGAAGGGAATCGGCTTTTTATTCGAATTAGCGAGGTTTCGAAATAAAGAGAGTTCGAATTAAAGAGATTCCATGTGGAGAAATTTCGAATTAGAGAGGTTCGAATTATAGAGGGAAGGCGCCATCTGAATTCGAATTATAAAGGGGCAAATGGACGGATTTACGCCAAAAGATCTTTAGGTCAAAGGTCAAGATCTTTCAGACACCCAGATACATAAACAGTTGACTTCGAATTGTAGAGGGAATGTACCGTCTTATTTCGAATTATAGAGGGAGGGCCATATTTACTTCTCACACTTCGAATTACAGAGAGAATTTTCGTCGCAATTTCGAATTATAGAGGGCCGCGCCAGCTTAAAAATTTCGAAATAACGAGGGGAGAAAAATACATTGATTTTCTTCGAATTATCGAGAGATTTTCAAGGAAGACAGACTTTCCTTCGAATAAACGAGGTTTTCGAATTATCGAGGTTCGAATTATCGAGAGTCCACTGTAGCACATGCTAAAACAAGTTACACGGTAAAATAATTGCTACCACGTTAGAATATTGTGTATGTTGCCAGTCTCTTCATTGAGTGAGTTCCTCCGATTCAAATAAAGATATTGCGATAAATTTGACATAAGTTGATTTTTCCTCTACGCTGGATATTGCCTACACCGGGAAAAAAACACGTTGGATCTAGAGTCCAGACTCTTAAAAACATCGACAAGAAAAAATACTCTTGATTCAATCAGATTTAAGCTTAATTAAAGAACCCAGCCTCTTCATTTGAGCGGATTTCCTTTCGATTTAAGCTTAAATCTGATTGAATCAAGAGTATTTTTTCTCGTCAATGTTTTCAAAAGTCTAGACTCTGGATCCAATGTGTTTTTTTCTAGTGTAGCTTTCGTTTGATCGTTTATTAGTTTCAAATCGGCACTTATTGATCAAAATATCCAAATACATTGCAATTTTAGGGTAAAAAAAAAGATTTTATCGCAATTTCAATATTTTTTCTTAAAATACTTCTTGGATAGGTATGGCATTAAGGGCACTTCAACAACAACAATCGCGCGTCGCTGCTAATTGTGGTAAAAAAAAAAGTTCAATATAAGCTCCTTCATATTTGTAAGTATGCAACACGGGCAGCCGTCGAAGAGCATTGGCAGCATAACATCCAGGAGTTATTGTCAACGACACACGTGTGCGTCGCGTTACGTTGGCCTCGGCCGAAAATATAACTCTGGCCTATATACAGATTAACTTGACACGCATTTAACACACACGCACGCGTGAGCACCCTCGCCCACCGTCTTATACAAGAGGTATAATACGAAGACAAAACTTTGAATTTTCCGAATGGAATTTCCAACAGATATCGTAACGAAAGTGCTCCCACGAAATGAGGTGGAGAGCGGGAAATAATCTTTAGGCGACGCGCAGTGGATCGAGTCTATAAGCTAGGTCGGACAAAATTTGGAAACTTTAAACGCTCATAACTCTGTTTATACGAAACTTTGATGTCCTAAAAGTAGTTCCATTGGATTCCTCGTGGAATTTTCCTCTAGAAGCACCCCTTGAACTTTTATATGTGACGAAATAAACATAAAAATTTGCCGTTTTTGTCAAACATTTCATGTCCGACCCCTACAATTGACTCGATCTAGTGTGCGACGGAGCATCCGGCGCCGGGCGATTCTGCGCTGAAACATCCTTGCGCCGAATCGCCCACGCCGAAACGCTCGACCCCGGAACGGTTCGGCCGGAAAGCCCGGACACCGCAGTTATACCGCACCCTCCACACAGCCCCGACAGTGCTCCTCTCGAGTTTTCCTATACATACATTACAAAAAACGCCTCATAGATATTTGATTCTCGGATAGTGAGGCCAGAGAGGCTGCTTTGAAAGCTAGACTTGAAAAGTGAATAACACTTCCGAAAAACGTGTCCAACGCTGAGAACGCTGTATTGCGTCAGACGGTGGGTAACTTAAAAATTAATATTAAAGTCATTAGATTTTACTCTCGGTGAATGTTTACTTTTTGAAAATAATTTCTAAAAATTGACGAGCGTGCATTCCTTTCCGTTCAGCCTTGGTGGCCGATCGTTTTGAACCCGCTGAAACGTGAAGCTTCATTTTAAGTTATAAAAACTGTTGCGTACTATTGCGTCATCATCTAGTGTTTCATCTCTTTTTTTATCCGGAGTCGTCTGCATGAAATACAGTGGATTCCGTGGTTCAAAGAAAATCTCTTCTTATCTGAATGTATATCTTTCCTATACTTCAGTGCAGTCCGATCGACTGAAGATTTTTAATTTGAAAGTTAAGTGCAATTGAAAATAAAGTCTTAATTGAAAGATTCTCACAGAGAGTGAATTGCAGTCACGGAGCGGAACTTGAAACTTAAAAGTAGAGGCATGTTCTCATTGAAAATTTGGAAGAAGCAAAATTGACACTAAGGTCGCATGCTCACTGCTCCTTCGCCTTCAATTTTCTAGGCAGGCAAAAAACCCTCCTCCGGGCTAAAATCGGATGTTCGCAATCGGCAATGGCATTAACTCGAAGGTATCCTGGTTGAAAAATCCGTGTTTTATCGGCAATGGCATAAACTCGAAGGTGTCCTGATTGAAGAATCCAGGTTTTATCGGCGATGGCATAAACTCGAAGGAGTCCTGGTTGAAAAATCCGCGTTTTCAATTGACATGTCAAAGAAATAATAGCACGCTCCAAAACCACTTGGAGGAGGAGCGTTTCCCCTGCGAATAATCAGAGAGCGCCACCGGTTGGGCGGGGAGAGGAGGTGGCAAAATTGTCAAAACTGCCACTTATGCGATGATTTGACGGCTTCCTCATGCGTCACGCGGTAGACGCACTCAATGGAGTTACGTAATAGCCCCGGCGAGGCCTCCAGAATACGGTTTTCCACACACGCCAATGTTAAACAGCGACATGCGGCAATTCTGGATCGATGGACTGCGACACTAAAAAAATTACCCAGCCCTCCCCTCCCCCCCCCCCTCCCCGCTCCTCCCGGTTCCTGCTCTGAAATTCGTCTTCGGCGAGCCGATGCGCGCGCGCGCCTCAGTCCGCTGAAACTGTTATTCGCAGCATTCGCGTTTCCTCGGCCGTACGTATTTTAAGTTTCGTGCACGCTCTGAGAGTAGGATTCTCCTTCAGTCCTCCTTATACACTAGATCGCTAAATTGCAGGAACCAGTGTAGTGTGAACAAGTGTTATCGGCTTTAAAATAACGGCAACTTAATTTTTTAAGGTAAGAGGATGAAGTTTCGGTCAAGTTGACCTTGCGAATGAAACCGACCTTCACGCCTTATTCCCCTGCTGTCTTGGTGTGTTTTAGCTTTTTTTAAATGGCAAAGGTACTTGTTTTGTATCTTGCGGACTACATGCCCACGTCGTGTACAATTGTTTACACGTCTATTTATGTGCACAGTGTATTGTAAGCATGTATACATCGTTGCATTTGCGACCTCTACGACTGCTCTGAAAATACTACAACGACCGTCAAAAAGCACTTTTCAAAACCTCTTATAAAACTGTAAAAATCATGTTTTTGGAAAAAAAGGTCATAATTAAAATATGTCCGGTGAAATTCGCGCTAGATAAAAAAAAAAGTTTGCTCGAAAGTTGTTTGACGTTTTTTCCCCACGAACATTTTAAGTGTGGAAAAAGAGCAGTCAGATCTTTTAAGGGTTTTCATTGCTGTTTCTTTATTCAAATTGAGGGGCTTAGAAGACAAGGCGCATATGTGCAGTTTTTACTACTTCGGAAAAAACGAGTTTAAAGTTCTGGATTTCACTCGGACCAACAGAGTGCTCCGTATGTCTTCAAGATTTACAAGTGCTTGTCTCACACCTTCATGAACGTCTTCTGAAATTTTCAGCGCAGTTGTGCCAAATTGAGGCCAGCAGTCGGGTTTAAAGTGACGGTAGGTCGCACTCGTCCCTCTAAACGAAAAATGCACTTATCCCATTCGCGGTTTTCGAAATCGTCCGGATTTTTGTTTCCCCTGCGCCTTTCCTTCCTGTTTTTATCTACTGTGCTTTCAGTGAGGTCCAGCCGTTTTCTTGTAACTCACCTGTTGAAATATAAGCATAACGAGATATGGCACGCAGCTGAGGCGGCTAGCTGGGCTCTAATCTCTAGTCTCGAACTTCTAAAACTGTACTTATGCGCCTTGTCTTCCAAGCTCCTCAATTGTAGCTCTCGTAAATATATACTTACACAAATATCCAAACAGGATTTCCTGGAACATAACTATTAGCAGTTCCTTAAGAATTGCCTCCTCACTATTGGGGTTCCAATCACGAGAGATGTATCGAATTGAAACATTTTTGGAGGGTCTCTCTGCTGAATTTTCATGGTACGATACATACATATCAAGCCGCTACCTCAGCGCACTAGAGCGCTCTGCGACTCCAAATCGCCATCGGGATCGATCCTCCCACAAATCATCGGGCAGATGGTCGGGGTCATGGTACGATGAAATATTAAATATTGTGAGTAGAGAGAAAAGGTTTAATTTTCTTTGAATCGTGACGAGGTAGCGAGGTCCTCTGCAGTACTACTCCGATTTTTTTGCTTTGCGGCGAAATCAGTCTCGCCTGCTTCGAGAAAAGAGGAATTTGCTGACAAGAAAAATGACACTGCACTGTGCGACGATGCCACACGAATTACTTACATTCTCACTAGATGGAAATGGCTACGTTTGCATCATATTACAGTAAAGCACAGGCTATCCGCGCATTAATGTCCGTTTATTGGGCGCTCCGGCACCGGCGCAACGTTGAGCGACCGCCACGCCGCGCCGTCACGGTCTTTGCACCACGTTCTGCAATAGGTAATGGAACTGCTACTCCTGGCTCATTCTAGAAAAGACTTATTCAACAGTAGCTGCTTTAGATCGCTTTGCGCGCCTCCGCACCTAGCCGCTTCGCGAGTGCACGGATAGCTTTCAAAAGTGGTACTTGAAAGTTTCGGATTTTTGGTATCATCTGGACACCAACAGCTTCAGTTTGTAACAAAAATCAAGGGAACCGGCCCGGCGGTCCCTCAGAATTAAGGATCACAAGGTTTCGATCCTTACAGATTTATTTATATAGATTAGTTCCCCTTCACAAATATATAAGTGCCTCTAAGAATGACATAGAGGAGCGTTCATAAATTACATGAAGTTCCATAAGGGGGGGGGAGGTCCTGCGTTACGCTGCGTTACAAGAGAGAGGGGGAGGGGTTTAGTACCAGCGTTACGTCACTCTCTCTATTGGTAAAAACACACACAAAACCCAACATGTATAATCCTCATTTCTTCGACGTTAATTGTCACACTACATTGAAAATACGACCTCAAATATTTAGCCACATATTCAACAGTTTCCGACAATTTCTGGGACCTCAAGGGGGAGAGGTCCGTTAAGCATTACGTAGCATTAAGAGGGCGTTAAGGGGGCATTAAGGGGGTCCAGGGTTGCGTTACAAAGGGGAGGAAGTCAACAATGCCGAAAAATTGCGTTTTGTAATTTATGAACGCTCCTAAACAGTAGCTCCTTCCTGGTTGCAAAAATTAATCCATTTTAAAAGTGACAACGACCCCGTGATAAATAAATCACTCTGTTTTACTGAGAGGATTGCGCGGGTATGAGAAAATGATGCAGACACAGCCACGCGACTTGAATGAACGATGATCAACTGCGAGAAGTGTACTGATGACGAAAGTATAGAAATTATGAAATCTGGCGAAGCAATGAAATGAGATGTGAGCTCCATCTAGTAACATTTTCCAGGGTGATGACTTCGGTGCGATGTCAGCTGCTCTCCCATATGCATCAGCGAGTAGGTAGAGGGAGCATCTGTACTCTATGGTAGGTAGGGTGAAGTCTCTGTTGTCGATATGATAAACTCAGATTCTGGCGCTTAACCTTGCAACTGACAATGTAGGTAAAAAAAACCGCGTGGACTGGGAAACAAAGGTTACCGATTTTTCCCGTTAAGAGGGTGAGTTTTTTACGGCTTCTTCTCTCTCTAATCGAGACCTGATTTTTGGTTATTTCCGTGTGCGGCGCGAATTGCCATAGCTACACCATACCAGATAGTCTGTGTTTCACTGTGCGGAAAGTACCCTGGTAAAAATTGGCGATAGGAGCTGCGTTTCAAAATACCATAGGAGTTCTTATAGCCGACTGAAGAGGGCGATAGATAATCATATAGCTGGCTGTAGAAAGTGGAAAAAATCATACGGCCGGGCTACACGAAGCGATAAAAAATTATACAGCCGGGCTATAGTTCCTATCGCCGGGCTTTACACTTTATCGCCTGGCTGTTGCTTTTTCGCCATCGGCTATAAAAGGCTATAAGAAATTGTGTAGAAATTCTTGTGCTTTATAAATCCTTAAATTTGCACGGAATCACCTTACTATTTACAAAACGCACATTATATTTTCCCTCACTACATACGTTTTTTCATCAATTAAAATGAGAATAGTCCATACAGAGTATGCAAACATTTCAAAGTCATGAGTTGAAAAACGCTGACTCCGCGATATTAAATATTAGAGCGTAACATAAAGCGGAGCGGCGGCGCAGTGGCGCCTACAAACCTAACAGGGATACTTCACGCATTGCGCAATGCGTGAAGTATCCCTGTTAGGTTTGTAGGCACCAATGCGCGTTCAGCGCTGGCTGCCCGCCCGCCGCAGCGTACCGCGGCGCTTGAAGCAACTATTTCACACCGGAGGTATTGCACAGTATCATACGAAATTGAAGGCGGGCAGCATATTATGAATAGCAGGCATCCTTCAAAAGTTCGCAAATTAAATCAAGATACTGCGGCCCAAAAAGAGAGCGGTAGTCCAAAAACTCACCAAGTCCTAGCATCCGTAATTAGTAACGTTTAGCATACACTTCATCGCCAGGCTGTTGCTTAATCGCCATTGGCTATAAAAGGCTATAAGAAATTGTACAGCCGGCTATAAAAGCTATTGGAAATCTTACAGCCGGCTGTAGGTCTGTGGTATTTTGGAACACAGAATCTACTGCCAATTTTTACCAGGGTAGAAAACTTTAAAGACTAGTACCTACGTAAAAACTTTCAGTTTCTCTGTTTATTCGTCATAATGTGAATTATTGTGCATGAACCAACACTAATATTTTATGACGTGCTCACCTGATGCTCTGCTGGACATTCCTACAATATTGCGTACATAGCACCCTACATACCTATTACCTCCTTGCGTTTGTTGCAGGTTTCTTGGAAAAGCAGCTGTCAAAAATGAATAAAGTAGCGTTGTTCGTGTCCGTAGTTCTTGTGGGAGCTGGCGGATTTATTGCAAAGGAGGTCGCTTGGCAGGTCAACACTCCAGGTCACATCGGCGATACACCTGCATATAGGAAAGCGATTGGCGATACTGCTGTTTCGAATGGAAAGAAATAAGCACTTCATATATATCCAAACAAATACCTACCTACATAAGTACCTCATGAGTGTAGCTAGGGGGGAGCTGTGATTCTTTTCTCGTTATCTCAATAGGTACACCGAAAAAATGAAATTGCTGATTCATCAATTTTGTAGTTAAAAAACTGACGGACATGTTTCAATGTAGATTTTACGATGAACAAATGCTGATTTAACTACGCCCGTGGTTGAATTAGCTTTCCACTATTATAAAATGTACATTTGAAACATGTCTATCATTTTTTTAACAACAAAATTGTTAAATCAGCAATCAATTTGTTTCCGTGTATACTTTTAGATTGTCGTGAATAGTGAATGAGATCTTGCTCCCCTCCCCTCCCCCTCCCCCGAAAAAAAAAAATTCAGCAATGGCAACAACAATCTATGAGAAATGGCAATGTGTAGATGAGGATGGCTCTGCATACGCAATTAGTAATGTACGTTGCATTAATTATGCTAATGGCAGTTTAAAATAGGACATACTGCTTCAAAAGCTGCCCAACTCTTTTGCAATGCCGGATTTCTGACATTTTAAACTGGTGCGAGATTGATCTAGACGCCTCATGAAGGATGAGGAAGAAGGGCTTCTTCAGGACATCCTAAAGCTAAAAGAAGATCCAGAAGAGGACCTCTAGATATGTTTATAAATTTCGAGTCTCTCATAGGTATGAAATTGTTTAAGTTTAGAATTTATCTTTATTTTGTTAGAGTCATTGTTTATGTTTATGTTTATGTTTATGTAAAGTTTATTTTCAGTATTTTTCGTCCTTTTGTCAACTTAGGTAAAATCTCCCTTAATTTATCTTTGGTGATTCCTTTCTAAACACATGTTTATATTTTAATGGCCGCATATGATCAACATTAAAATAATTATCACTTGGATTCTCAGAGTAATAATTATTATACTTTTTACCCATGAAAGAAGATTAAACCCGGTAGATCATTAGAAATAAATCGATCTAGGCTGGGACAAGATAATGAGAGCGAAGAAAACAACTAGGTAGGTACCGATTCAAAATTTAAAAATGTGTTCATGAGAGGAGAAATACTTTCCAGATACCGAGTTTGCAGGTTTGAGTAAAAAGAATTTAGGATTGGATTTCAAAACAAACCTCACGATGCCAGAGGAAAGCTTAACTTAAGCTGCTGAAAGCTAAATGCGAGGTAAAGTACTTAATTTATGTAAGTGCGTGTGTGCTTTGAGCGTGGTATAAAAATTAGCAAATAGTACCTATTGTAACATAAAAAGTTACAAATTACGAAAACAGCTTCGTTAAACATGAGATTTAAGAAAAATATTTACCTACATGAAAAGAGAAAAAAAGAACGGAAAATGATTCATAATTTTTTTAAGTTGACAATAATTGTATCGCAATCAGCAAAAAGGAACCAGCGTGATAACAGTGTTGTAAAAATGTTCTGCTTCTTCATGACTGTCTAAAAAATCTCCCAGAATAGCAAATAGCTTTTAATTGGCTTTCCACCAAAAAATTGTTAATTTTAAAGGAAAACAATTGTGTCCATTTTAATGCTGTGCTTAGTTACCTATATTAAGTATTTATAAAATAAAAGGAAAAGTTGCACGATTCTGAAAACACTGTAAACGCACTGGTTCGCCTTTTTGCTAAATGCCATCCAATTTTAGTACGAATGATTTCCTAGGAATTAAACCACATGGGTTTTAATATTGGAAAATATGGGAATATTATTATTCTTTCATTACAGCAGCAGTACCTAATCCGACTGCAATTTTCTAAGAAAATGCTGATAAGAATGAAAATCTTACAGTCCCGTTGAATCAAAGCATTTAAAGGTTTAGGAACGAGATAAACGCATCCTCATGATAATACGTAAGTAACTATTAGCACTCCCAAGTTACGTTTGTTGTCTACACGGCGAAATTGCAGGCGAACCTGAAACTGTACTTAGGTACGATTGGGGGTACAATAAAGTTTGCGCATTTTTTATTGGCTCCTGTTAAAGTGTTAATAATAAATAAACACTCTTCAAGGCTAGATAGAGTCATTTATTTGAATAGAATAGAGCGTAGGGTTGAGTCCACATCTGATTATGTGACTACGAAGCGAAGAGGAAATAAAACGCTTACAATCTAAGATTAATATCATCTTCGATAAATGGTCTTGTCAGACCATACTTATATCCCCTGGTAAAAATTGGCAGTAGAATCTGTGTTCCAAAATACCATAGACCTAAAGCCGGCTGTAAGATTTCCAATAGTTTCTGTAGCCGGCTGTACAATTTCTTATAGCCTTTTATAGCCGATGGCGATTAAGCAACAGCCAGAAGATAAAGTTTATACTAAACGTTACTAATTACGGATGCTAGGACTCAGTTAGTTTTTGGACTACCGCTCTCTTTTTGTGCCGTAGTATCTTGATTTATTTTGCGTGGAAAGCTCCGTACTTTTAGAGGATGCCTGTCATTCTTAATATGTTGGAGCGCCTTCAATTCCTTATGATACTGTGCAATACCTCCGGTGTGAAATAGTTGCTTCAAGCGCCGCGGTACGTTGCGGCGGGCGGGCAGCCAGCGCTGAACGCGCATTGGCGCCTACAAACCTAACAGGGTACTTCACGCATTGCGCAATGCGTGAAGTATCCCAGTTAGGTTTGTAGGCGCCAGTGCGTCGCCGCTCCGCTTTGTGTTAGGCTCTAATATTTAATCTCGCGGAGTCAGCGTTTTTCAACTCATGATTTTGAAATGTCTGCACACTCTGTATGGACTATTCTCATTTTAATTGATGAAAAAAAATATGTATTAAAGGAAAATATAATGTGTGTTTTGTAAATATTAAGGTGGTTCCGTATCAAACTTAATGATTTCCAAAGCACACGAATTTCTACACAATTTCTTATAGCCTTTTATAATCGATGGCGATAAAGTGGCTGCATAATTTTTTATCGCTTCGTATAGCCCGGCCGTATGATTTTCTCCGCATTCTACAGCCAGCTATATGATTTTCTATAGCCTTCTTTAGCCGGCTATAAGAATTCCTGTGGTATTTTGAAACGCAGCTCTTATCGCCAATTTTTACCAGGGTCCCAACAGCTCCATCCAAGTTTAGGGAGTGAGGTGTATGTATCATTTTCAATAACTAGAGCCCGTTTCAGATAATTTCAGATAAATGTGCATTTTTCGTTGCATGCGCGGGATGAGAAATATTCCGCGAATGCTGCGAAAAAGGCAAAAATCGGGGGCTCTATTCGCGCTCCCCGGTGTGTTTGTGGCCTATATGTCGAAATTGAAGGCGAACCTCACGTTGACGGTACCTGCAAATAGGTTTAGGTTTACACATTATTCGCAGTTTTTGTACTCACTCGAAGAATCCTCCAATTTTTGGATCTTTTCTTGATTTTCTCACGAATGCTTTCTTTCCGTCATCTTAAGAGGCAACTAGATAACTAATGCAGTGTGACCTACAACTTTGGAGTTATTTCAAACTCCAAGTTATTTTAATCTCTTCCATCCTTTTTTTTTGCTCTCTTTATCCTAATTCCTCTTTCTCCTTTTTATTTTTGCCCTCTTGATTTTCCTTGTTTTCCTCTTCATTTCGTTTTCCCTTTCAAATTAGCACCCTTGTTGTGTTGTGATAGCGCATGATGCAGCCGCTCTTGATGCACCATTATTGGCCCTGCCGTGTTGCAACATTTCAGGTTTGCTTCTTACATTTTGATTTTTGTGAAGAATATTAGCCACAATGTTTAATAGCAAAAATCTAGAAATTCAAATTCTATCCTTTAGAGAGAATACCAGGATCTCATTCAACGAATCTCATTATTAGGAAGTTTTTCTTGTACTTAATGAAGGAAATGTATTTAAGACAGGACTGAGACGATGCAACATGAAGTTGGACAGTTTCCAAAGCAAGCCGAGCAAGCCTTTCAATTAATTAATTACTCAAAAAAAAATACAAATTAATTAATTACTAAATTAATTAATTAATTATTAAATTAATTAATTAATTAATTACTCAAATAAAAATTGATTCTCACTGGAGAGGGAGCGCATTGTTCTAGCATGCCTCTCGGAGTAAATCTACTGGGTGACTGTGTGTCGTCAGGCCCGCCACAAGGGAGGAGGGATACTGGGTCCCTGGTACCGGGGCCCGGGCCCCGGAGGGGGCCCGTGTTACCCGTGAAAAACCACTACGAATTCCGAATTCACATGCAACCCTTGTTTCGTAATAAAAAGTGAAAAATTTACCCTAAAAATTTCGCAAAAGGTGAATAGATTTTCAGAAACACGCTGGGGCACTGTAGAATTCTTCTTAAATTTTCAAAGAAGTATACTTCTTGGAAAATTTCTATCTATTTTCAAGATTTTCAGTACAGAGGGATATTTTTAGTAACTGTGTTTCATTTTCTTCCGTCGTCAGATGCTAAGAGTCTCCAGTCTGGGCATCCTCGACTTCAATGGCTCATGGCTCAACTCCCTTGCCATAGACAAACGAAGGGGGAGTCCAGGGGGGCCTGGCCCTCATAGAACTGAAAATAGTATCATATGCCCCCCCCCAAAAAAAAAACCAAAATTTTCCAAATGTTTTGAATGCAACAATTCGCAAGTATTTTGTGATATATATATATATATATATATATATAATATATATATATATATATATATCCGCAGAAATTGATGGAAAAATTCTTTATGGAAGCTTCAAAATGCGTTCGATTAGTCGTATAAATTCTAAAATTTCTCGGGGATGCCCCTCGGACCCCCTCCCTCCGTGCTTGGGGCCCGGACCTTAAAACTGGTACCAGGGCCCGAGATGGGATGTGGCGAGCCTGCATGAAGGCTATTTCCATTTAAATCTTCCGTCACATTCATACGGCGCAATGATACAACTATCTGAACTCTCCGGAATGCGTGAGGTATCACGCCGCATTTGAAGGCGTTTTCAAATCAGCCAAGTTCCGATACCCGAATTATCGTTTTGTATAGTTCATATTCTTTTGTTATATTCCGTGCCACTTGTTTATTTTTAATCCTCGTAGAAAAACCACCCATTTGTAAATACCATTCTAGCTGAAGCGCACTTCAGCTGTGCATTCACCACTGCAAAAATGTCAAAGGAAATCGACACGCCCAGCGTGCATGGAGGCTATTTCCATTTAAATCTTCCGTCATATTCTTACGGCGCAATGATACAACTATTTGAACACTCCGGAATGCGTGAGGTATCACGCCGCATTTGAAGGCGTTTTCAAAACAGCCAAGTTCCGATACCCGGATCATCGTTTGGCATAGTTCATATTCTTTTGTTTCCATTTTTAACCACTTGTTTAATTACAATCCTCCTATAAAAACCACCCATTTGCTAAATACAATTCTAGCTGGAGCGCACTTCAGCTATATGCATTCACCACTGCAAACATGTCAAAGGAAATCGACAAGCCCAGCGTGCATGAAGTGTGTCGTACACAATTAGCCATGCAACTGACATATTTGTATTAGCTTATTCCTTAAATTTTAATAAAATTAGTGTGCTTTGAATAAATTTATATTCTCTTGTTGCATCATGTTTTATTCCTGCTGTAAGGAAAGTATTGTACTCAGGAAGCACAGACAATGTACCTTCATGTTTGGATTGATGTGTTCCCAAAGGCCTATTTAGAGCCCGGAGCACAGACATGAATTTAACAGGCAACTAGAGTACCTTTTCAATCATAACTGGAGGTCAAGATGTTTAGTTCCAAAGACTTTTAAGTGAATAAAGAGAGAATTTTGTTGAAAAATCGCACATCTGATTTGCTGGAGTCTCACGCTTATGGAAAGAGTAGTAGTGTATGTATTGATCTGATGGTTATTTTTCAAGGGAGTTTTAACAACTTCCATTACCATGTTTATCTCACAAAAAGACCTCAAATTTGGGTACAAAGCCATCACATGTTTCATCTAAAAATTCACCACAAAACATGGTCTTCAGTTATAGACCAAACATACTGAAAGTTGCTCTAAACATTATAGAATGATTAAATCCAAATTTTGTAGCCTTTACCGTTCAGAAAGAGGATAATGGGCGAAACAAAGTATCCCTGGTACCAACTGGGATCATTTTGCCCTCTCTTTTAACGAACACAGTTTGCAAAAGGCGCAGCAAATCTGGCAGTCTGTAGTGGAAAATTTAAATCTAAGTTCTAATCAGCATATTGCAGTCACAAAACAATAAGCTACAGCAATTTAGAAGACAAAGATACCTACATAAGTCATTAATTCATCATCATCTGATGCACACCTGATGTAAACATCAGGTGTGTAATTAGATGTGTAAATTTCAGGTATAACTTGGAGAAAGTAACATTTTCTGGAGGAGAGGGTTTAAAGTATCTCCAAAAACCGACTGAAAGTAGCAATGATGGAACTAAATACTTCAAGTTTCCGAGAAAGCTGGGAGCGATTGTGGGTGGAGAAATAGAGAGAATAGAAATTATCAAAATAGAGATTTATTGGCATACGAGAACAATATGCATGTACAAAATTTTTCACTTGCATGAAACAAAATCATACAAATATTTGTACTAAGTTGACACTCATTGGTGTATGATAATTTGCATTGGACAGGAGGATTCTTTACATGTCTTAAACACAATTCCAAAGATGAGAAAACAATATCGCATTATATCTCGGTAAAATTAGTTCAGAATCTTCCACTAAGGATTAAACTTTCTTGTGCTAAAGTCCAATATTTGATACCAAGTTTTAGGTACAACTTGTCTTGACTGGTAGGTGCTAAAATACATACTTACATAATTTAAAGAGACAACTGAATTTAAGAAAACCATACATAAAATATAACTCTATAGTAAAATTAACATACATAATTAGAATGAATGAAAGTGTGTAGCCTTAATATAAATATATCTATAAAAAATAAGTGACTATTAATTTTTTAGAGAAAAAAATTAATACTTAGAGAATAAAGAACAGATGAGAAAAATTAAAACAACAAAACATAAATAATAAACCGAAAAGTCATGATACTTGCACTGACTTAAAAAATTGGAAAAAGTCTAGAAGAGCTGTGGGTGAAATTTTATGAGGAAACTAAGCTAAATAATCACAAACCTTGAAAAATTGATTTCACTGATATTGTCATATTATCTTGTTGTGATTGAACACCCCACATCTTTATTGGAAAAACCAATTCAAGAAATTTGTAGGAAAAGTAAAAAATTACCAAAAATAAGTATATACTGAAAGAAATAAATACAATAAAATAAAAATCAATGTTTCCGAAACGATAACATTGTAATCTAATTTGCGACTCGATGCGTCTTGGCTTTTGAAGACCATGGATCATTTTTTAATCCTTAAAATTTAAGATTCTCCTGTAATGCTAAATTGATAACTCCATCATTTTTCCTGTAGGAGAGGTACCTTTATGTGTATTTAAACAAGTATTACATCACTATCAGTCATTTAATTCCAGCAAACTCACACGAATAAAGCTCCCATTTGAAATAGGATAAACTATTGATCAACCCCTCAATGAAAAATATGCCCATTTTATAGAAATAAATACAAATTCTTACAAATACGCCCATTTTAATGTTCAATAATGCTAGGTACAAGTACCACTGTTATGCTCATTACCATAATATTGGATTTGAAATGTCAAGAATTTTAAAGCAACAGATCTTTCAGAAGGCTACTTAAATACCACATGAGGATTGATGAAAGCATCGATAATGACCTTAGTAGCAATGGCTGTTTAAAAATTCATTAATTTCAAGAGGAAAACTCTGAGAAAAACTGTTAATATATGTGAGTTAGGCAACATTTCTTGTTCTTTTTTACGTAAAAATGCTGCTGTGCACTTCTTGAGTATTTTGTAACTTAACTTTAGTGACTTTCGACAAACATTTTACAAAAATCTTACAGAAAATTTTAGTTTATCTTACAAATGTTGCAATTTATTCTGTGTTTAGCACCAATATGAGTGACTTTTTAAATTTAACTAAAATGATTTAAAGCTGAGGGGCATTGCTGAGATGTTCATTTGTAGGACAAGATTTGTGGACGGAAAATGTTCACTTTAGTTGAGAGTACAGTAATTATCATCAAGGGTGAACTCACTTAAAGCATGAGAATCTAGGACCCTTAAAATTGGAACACATATAAATTTAAAATTGATACAGATCTCTTGATAAAAAATGAAAATTGAGATGATCGAATCCTCCATTTACAAGGTCAATTTCTTTCTTTCAAACTAAGAGGCACTTGAAATCTGAGAGTTTCACAAAAAATGATAAAATAATCCCAAAATCGTCAATTACTGATAAAAAATTTCAGCAAAAGACTCTATGAAAAAAGAGGAAAAAAAAACTTCCTGGAATTTTGCTGCTTCACAACTGTCAAGAAAACGAGTCTCCACTGCCTGCAGACTTATGTAGGAGCATAACTGTGTCAACGCGCAGCACTTGAGAATGCTGTTCCTGAACATTGTGTTTTAATTTTCTGAGTCTTCATCTACATGCTACGTTTCATATGTTCCTTCCTCAGGTTTTTCTTCTGTAACTTGTTTATTTCTCTTAGTTTTTTGTTTCCCTCTTTTCTCTTCTTACAACTGTGGTTTATACGAATAACATGCAGCTGAGGCTTAAATCCTTTAAACTGCTGCACAAAAAACAATGCAGAATTTAACTGACATGCGGACAGGTGGTTTTCCGATTAAATGTGGTATTTTCATGTTTGAGTGGCTATGAATTTTATTATCTATCCAAAAAAAGGAGAGAGTTTTATCACAATGTTAGGGTAGTAATGTGTGTTATCCTAACATCTGCAGCAATAATCTACAGAGCCGTCTTTTGGAGTTTGATCCAATCTCATCTGAAAGTTCATTGTTAGTTGAACAGGTGTGTGATCTTCATTCGCAAAAAATTGCAGAAATTCCAATATCCATTATTAGACTTTAGATACGAGAGGATATATGTCTGCAGAAACCTGAGTTCTAACTGACCCATTTATTCCTTTGTTTGCAATTGAGAAATATTGAAATCATCGCTTTTGAAAGAGACGAATCTTCTTTAAATTGAGATCAGATCTTGAGAGACCATTGCCTTTTGAAGCAGAGTATTAAAAAGGGATTGGCTTCAGTTACGGAATTCTCAGTATAAAAATAAACTTAAATGTTACGTATTATCGTATAAATTGATTAAATAAGAAGAAAAAAGATTAAGAAAAAAACCCTGCAAAGGGCAGTTGACAAGCCTCCCAAGGCGAGTATTGGAGGAAAAAAAAACGGTAAGTGCTTGAACATTGCCCTTTGCCATCCTACTTCAAAAAGGCCACTACATAAGTACATAGGCAGGAGAGATAGGTGCTAAAAGCTGTTATGAAACAGCAACCATTTCAATTTGTTTTCTTCTTTCCTTATTTTTTTAACAAACAAATGGACAAAAATGTTTTGATTACTGTATAAAAATTCTGAGCATGTTTTATAATAAAGGAACAGTATGGATTACTCATTTTTGGGCCAATTTTAAATACACAAGACTAATGGTAGTGCTAAAGTAAAATGGTCCAACCATCGACCAAAAAAAAAAAAAAAGGATGAAATAATTCACAACACCCACTCAAGAATTTTAAAAGAGTGTTGAGCCATCTAAGTCAGCTATATAATACTATTTCTTCTATTTATTTGTTCATTTTGAAAGTAAGTAATTTCCTTTTTTCTGAGCTGACACTATCCTGGTATTGGTACCTTTGAGGAGGAGCTTTTAGAGGGAACTATTTCCTTGAAATCACAAAAGCCTGCTTCAATCATGGCATCTCCAACGTCTTTGTCCTTAGTCTTGACTAGAACTTCTAAAGTAAGTATATCGCCTGGCTCCCTGTAAAAGAGAAAAAAATATTAAATGTAGATGATAATCATCATAAATCATCGCTATCATACATGAGAATGACCCACGCTAAGAGCTCTCTTATGTTCCCTATTGAAATTTGAGAGTGGAAAATATGGGTTGCCTGCCTGTAAATTTTTATAGGCAGATCCTACATAAGAAGTGGGGACAAAAAAGGGTATTGCAAATGGAAAAATTCACTGATGATGAAGAGAGATTATTAGAAAACAATCTATGGAACCAAGACTCTGCAAAGTCTGAGCAAAATATATTTTGTGATTTTCGTAAAAGAAATTGGTGCAATGGTTGCTTCAGGACTGAACTTCTGATTTTGAAACATGATTGGCTGAGTTTTTACAAGAGAACTCCTAAAAAAGTATAGGTACAATCATAAGTATAAATGAAAAAATACCTACTTTTGCAGAGTTTTTCTATTGTATCAGGGTGATTCTATCTATCTCTCTACTAACTACTTTGAATTATTAAATCAATGAACCACTGGACAAGATATGAATTTAAGCATTTTGATCCATGTTGCCGCTTGTACAAAACGATTTGAACAAAAAAAATTACTAAAATTAATTTCGAACCGAGATATTAACATTTTTATTTACAGGGTTACCACCAAATGTAAAAGATCAAATTCCCTGTCATTTCTCTGATTTCCCTGACACATTTTGGTGAAATTCCCTGACAATTAAAGATATGACAGGTGGTTAAGAGGACATGATTAAAAGTAGTTATCAGGCAAAATTAAATATGTTTTTCAAACTTTAAACCCATTCTGGAAAGCAAATAAAGGTGATTAAACAAATTTTCCCTGACATTTACCGGTTATCCCAGACTATTTAAAATTCCCTGACATTTCCCGATTTTCCCTGACTGCATCAGCCCTTCATTTAGCATTGGAAAATTTGAATTTCCTGCTCACAAGAAAAACAAAAATCTACTTGAATCAAATTGCGCACTAAGACGGTTTTGGCAGGCTTCTCAATGAGCTGAGTCTCTTCCCCACCCTTCATCATACAAGGTGTAAATAACGTGCAGTAGCTGAGCCGATGAGTTGATATTGAGGGTGTCAGACTTTCATCCTACAAAACCTGTCATGGTAACGTTCAGTGTGCGATTTAACTCGATGGATTATTGTTTATTCTATGAGTGAGAAGTTTGAATCTATGCATCGAAAAACGTTAATATCTTACTTATGTACTACTTTCAGTAATTTTCGTTTCACCTGAAATTTTGATAAGAGACCTTACACCAGAATGCTTAAAATTGTACTTTGTTCAGTGGTCCATTCTTCTTACCTCTCTAATAACTAATGTGTATTATTAAACAATTCTTCTTATGTACATTAGTAAATAGAGAGATAAAAAGAATTGAAACTCTGACGTTCCGAAGTTTCATGCACAATTGAGGGTAAGTTTTTTCCCAGAATTTTTCAGATTTCCTTCTTTTATAGCCTTATAGGGATGCACCGCAAACTGGAGCATTAGATTAATTACTTAAGGAAAACATCACTTTTCAGACCCCCCCCCCCCCCCCCAAAAAAAAAAACTTACGATCCAATGACTTTGACTAAGGGTTTGCCATCGGCTAAGAGGCCATCCAGAAAGGCCACTCCATTATCACGATCCTGCTGGCTCAGACCCTCCATTGGGATAATATTCGTGATTATGCAAAGTACAGCCTGAAAAGAAGGACAAAAATAAATTGTTAAAGAATGGATACCTCAACTCAACCCGACATTATGTTCATTCAAAGTACACAAGCAGACAAACATTTCACTGTAGAACAGTACAAGGGTCGTCCAGAAAGTGAGTTCATCTATTCAATAACTTGTAAATTAAGATAGATAAAGGAAATTGGTATAAAGCGTTGAAAAGCCACTACTCTCAGCTTCCTGATGCGCTATAAATATTTAAATTTGGCTTCATAGAATTCTAGAAAAGTGAAAATTTCTGAACCCACCTCCTCTCTACGCAGGTCCAAAATTTCACAGAGCGCCATCCGCAAGAGAGCTGCTGTGTCTATATTAGTGTCAGTATTAACTCTCACTTGCTGGCTGAATTGTTCAAAAGACTTCACATTATTCCATCCGCTCTCAAAAAAAAACATGTGTCAAAGAGGCATCATTTTGAAAAATATGCAGTGTTTACAACATATTTACTGTAAATTATTCTGAATTTGAGCGGCTATGGTCACTTTTCTTGGTTAAAGAACAAATTATTTTTTTGAGAGCTTAATTTTGTAGAGAAAATCCTCCTCATGTAGGAGTAATTATTATTTTATTTTTTTTTTTTTTACGAACCATCTTGCGATCATCTCTGCAAATGGGGCACCTCATCAGTGGTGGAAACAAGCTTACTCAGCACATGCTATGCTGACTTGGCTGTCCTGTCATCTAACTGATCTCTTTCACTCAAGTATGAAAACATGCAAAGTTTGCTTTAGGAGCGGAGAGCAATTCATCGAACTTCAGGCGAAAGATATGACAACTTCCTTCCTAGCGTCTACATACAAGACTGGACCAAGTGTTTCCACTACAAAAAAAATCATGAAGGGGAAAAACAGCAAATACCACAGATAACTGCAATATGTACGAGCACTGCCATTTGTTTACATTAATGACACAAAATTAACAATTAGTTCCATCTAAGACCTGCGGATAGTGTTCTGATTGCTTGGTAGCAGGGCAATAAATGCCACAGAGAAGACTTGCCACAAGAACTGTTTTGGTCTGGGACAACAGAAAGTGATCCACACTGTAGCCACCTGGGTAGAGAAGTGATTGGACGTTGAAAAGTATGTAGAACAAGAGTAGTGAAAGAAGTACAATCACTAACCTGGAAGGGTAACTTGAGAAATGCGGCATCCATTTGACGGAGATCTACCAAAGATACATCAGCTGTAGTTCCACAGTCAACAAAGAAAACCTAGAGAAAAAAAAATCACTTATGAATTCCCTAATTCAAAAATAAAAAAAACCAATCACCACTAACTATTTGAAATAACAGAAAGTGTCTCCTATCAAAAACTCGAATCATTTTTTGACCCCCCATATCAAACAGGGTTTCTATAAATTCATTATAATTCGATTTCCTGACTTTTGCATGACTCCCAAATTTGGAATTCCCTGACTTTCGAATTAAATTAGCGCTTGGATTTTTTCTGTGATGATTACAATCTCTACTATTAAATTCTAATAATGAAATTCCCTGACTTTTCCTATGAATTCAAACTTTTCCAGTCTTCTGGTCGCCATGAATTCCCTAACTTTCTCTGATTTTCGAGACTGTCGTTAACCTTGTTTAATAAAACAAATTCCCATAGAGATGCGCCTTTATTAATTGAGCCATTTTTCTTTTTGGAGGTAAACAATTTTATTTGAACCATATCTCTTAAAAATAATATAAATCTGAATAACCTGCGCTTATTGACACCGTACGTGTATAATAATAAGCTCCTGATTTTTAAAAATTGACTTTGTGACTGTTTCGTTATTAATACTTGCTTGTAAAAGAAAAAAGCTTTGAATCTTTTGACCAAAGGTTCTGAAATATTGCTTCCCTTGGATCACTGAACACCATCAGATTTTCAAGAAATTATCCAGCTTTTTCTGAGATTCCAACTAACACGGTGATGCTCAAGACACCAGAATAAAGTTAGCAACTGGCTGATTTGGCACATATTCTTAACTCTTTATTTGACTTCTTTAGTACCAGGTCACCAATAATGTATCAAAGTTTTGGAAGAAAAAAAAGCACAATTTTTTGCCTTGAATAATTCTGCAGATAAAAATTGTTGATAACAACTAGAGTCAGCAAAAACATACCTACAGTGAAACTGCAGGAATGCAGGCCTTGGTTTGCAACCTTACAGACTTCCTGCCATACTTCATTTTTTTAAATAAAATAATACTTGTCATCATTTTTTTAAAACTTTTCTAGTTTTTTTTTCTCTAAGTGAAAAATATTTCGTGAAAATTTAAATCAACCGCATTGCTTTGTTTTACTATGATAAAATAAAATGAGAATGGAGATTTTGAAACACCGCAAATTAGGTACACTTTCCGGAAGTTTTGAAACACTGTGAACATCTATGGCCATTAAAAATTAAGTGAAGATATCTCGAGTTCTTGAGCAATACTTCAGTTTTCCAAAAATTAAAATCCTCATGGAGCATGAAACAAAATAAGTCAATTAACAATCAATATTTAATTTTTTTCCACCAAATTACTGAGGAGTTATTATATCATTACCTTAAATGAATTTCCATTGTTCTCATCACTGAACTGGACACGAGCACGATACCAGTAATCATCATGTTTGGCTAGCACCAACTCTCCAGGAGCAGGCTTGATTGTTACACGTTTGAAACATCTTGCATGAGTTGGATTATTTAATTCTCCATGCAAATTGCTGAGATCCATGTGTACACCTTCACCCAAATGCAATCCTGAAATAAAGAAGGGTCAAATTGAATGCTTTGACAAGAAACTTACTATTGAAACTGTGTACTGTATTCAATTGAAAATGTGATATAACAAAGCCAAAATTAAAAGGTTAGGTGTGAGTGATAAGTTCTGCTGAAGTATCAAGGGCTTCTACAGTAACAAAACCTGTCAGATTTTTTACACTTCTATATAAGCTCTTGCTTTTCAACATTAAAATTTCGTGCAATTAGGGATCTTGTTTCTGTTAAAACCAATTGGATGACACCTCAATAAATGATAGGAGAAGGTCCCAAAATTTCTAAATCAATTTTTGTCGGTCTTGTTTTACCTCACTGATTCAATTTTTTAGAACTTTCCAGAATCATTCATTCTACACTTCCAAAGACAAGGTAAACATAATGAAACTTTTTATTTAAACATTGAATCATGATTGTAGTGAGAAAGTAAGGTGCATTGACTCCATCATTTAATTGAGTGCAATCTTGTTCAAGGGCTGATAGATACTTCATGATCAGATTTACTGCATTCTCTACAGAATCATCAACAAGAAGAAAAGGAGTAATTCTGTTCTTTGCAACTTCAGATGGGCAAGGAAAAACTGCACACATATTTTACTTGCAGATTTTAGGATCATGTAGAGGAAAACTGAAAAAAGATGTGTGGTACACAACAACTTTACATAAAAACATCACAGAAAAAACTTACGGGTCATGTGCGAAGGCAAATGGGCATAGAATCTATTTAAGGAGACCACATCATTGACTTTGACTTTCCATTCACTATTACGAAGAGGTGGTTCTAATTGATTAAAAGCTGAGGAGAAGACTGGAATCTTGTCTGTTGTGAAAACATCTGGACAGAGAATGAACAATCAAAGAAACAGAAAAATTGAGGAAATCAAAACAAAAAACAATACAGCACTCATAATGGTATACACTCAAAATATAAAATTGAGTACTTTGTAAATTCTTGGTTTAAAAGAAACTTTCTCCATTCAATAACTGAAAAAAATAATATATGTTAACTTAAAAACCCGATTTCGGGATTTTGACCTTTAGAATCTTAAAGTATGCAATTTAGACAATTTTTCGTCCAAACCGGACCTCGATATCTTTCTTCGTTCTAGAGAGATTGAGGTTCACAGGTTTTGATTTCCAACCCCCCTAGCGCCCCCCCCCCCCCCAAAAAAAATAAAAAATTTGGGGGTATCTGAAAATATGGAAATAGAAGCACTCAAGTATGAGTTATCAATAGACCAAGTTTTAAGAAATTCCAGGGAGGGGGGGAGGGGGGCAAAAAAGCCATCTATACTATAAGCTCCAAGACCTCCTAATTTTGCGAAACTGGTGACGCTTAGTTCCAGCGTTCTACCGGGCCGATTTTCGTGATTTTTGCGGCTATCAACGGGCAATTGCCTCTAGATAAGCCAACTCTTTTCAGATTTTCAAAATATGGCCCAGGTTTTTTTATATTACGTGGTAAAGTTGCGAATTCTCCCATTTAAACAATGTAAATTTATACTTTTTGTCATAGTTCGTTTGAGCGTTCTACCGGGCCGATTTCCATGATTTTTGCGTAAATCGACAGGTAATAGGCCCTAGATGAGCCCGCTGCAATCAGATTTTGGAAAAAGGACCCAGGTTTTTTTAAAATCACGTTATAAAAGTGAGTGAGTTTACAGAATGCTCCGGTACTGCTACCGCTATGCGCGGGAGGATGCGCAATGGTCGAGGAGGTTGCGCAGTAGCTGGGTAGCCTGCGCATCAGCTCTACACTTATCTACACAAGATTCGCACCCACAACTTCATGTCGAGAGGTGGCCGAGTCGTCTAAGACGTCAAATGCGTCCGCATTGATCACAGTGTGGGTTCGATCCCCGACTCATGAAACCTTAATTATTACCTGACTATCATTGTTCACTGTTTTACTGCAATATTTCATCAAGCAGTCATTCCAAAACGCGTCCTTCTAATTTTAAAGTAATTTTAAGTAAAGTTTAAAATTAAAGTATACCTCATATCGTATTTTTTTAGGGGAAAAATAAAACTAACACTGATAGGAGGGTAAAAATAGGGCCGCGAAGCGGCCCATTGATGGCGCGGAGCGTCTTCAGAGGGTTGGGCCGCGTAGCGGCCAGGGGGCGTAGCCCCCTAGTTTTTGCATCAAGCCCTTTGAAATTTTGGAAGTGCTCCTAGGTCAAACAGAACGAAGCACATTTTTATGCCTCAAAAATTCTGGGGGATCCCTCAATAAAAGGGTGCTGATGGATTCAAATGGGACCGAATTCATCAGAAAGGAACCAACCCATATAAAGTTGAAACTGAGAAAAAGAGGTTTGAAGTTTTTTAATCCATGAGGCACCATGTAGAAAATAAACTTTAAACCCTCTTAACACAGGCTAATTTTTTTTCTCCACTTTGAGTTTTCGGCAATCAACTTTTTCAAAAAAAAGGGTTGGTTTCTTTCTGATGAACTCGGTCCGATTGTTTTTTTTTAAAATTGAAATTTTTGTTGCATACATAGCTCTTGTAGAAGAGAGCATAAAAATGGACCGTATAACGTGAAAATTGCAAATTTTTAGATATTATTGATCCTAAATGGCAAGCATTTGAAGTTCTGGGAATATTCCCTTCAGAGGTTTGCCTCTTAGAGTGTTTTTTGAAAGATTCTTCACAATCGAGTTTGCCAAGAGAAAATTGATTTTTTTAAGACAGCCCCTATCCTAAAATTAAGTTCTTGGTAAATACAACCCTTTATCAAAGAATGTATCTTCTAAAAAAGAGAAAAGAAAAGAGGTTTTTGGCCAAAACTGCAGGTCCTAATCCATCACTGATACAAAAATGGCTGCTCAAAAAATAGACATTCTGAAAACTTTGACCAAATAACATTGTGAGAGAGAGAGATGGCTAAAAGCTCACAATTGGCACCAAAACTTTACCATTTTTTCGCTCTTTTCAACAAGGTATACATTACATCCAATGGGTTTGTTGCAAGCAAGAAATACAGCCAACTGAATACACTTTCCAAAGGCAAATTCGGTCAAAAATCATGTGGGGCACATAAAAAAAGTCTAAAATCCTATCCTTGGCGCGCAATCGGCGTACATTTTTGTGAAGATATCCTGGCAAATTTACCCTTAAAAAGTGTTGGCTGTATCTCTTGCGTGCGACAGACCCAATGGAGTCATCGCCCTAGGGCAGGACACCTTCACACCTGAAATTTGATAAATTATACCAAGGGGCCACACACCACCTTAGTAGTTAAAAATGAAGAAAAGCGATACGACCAGAATGGAACAGTTTATGAGATTGGACAGGCAATCTTATGACGATAAAAATTTTGGGAAAAATTGAAACTGAAGTGCTAAGTTTGAATCACACAAATCTGAGTTGTGAAGAACAAATCTCAGTTTTCAGTGGAGTTTGAATGGACTGACCACAGAACTGGAGGACTAAAGCTCTTACATTTCAATGGAGAAATTTTGAATATTTCAAATGGTCAACAAGCAATCAGAACTTAAAATGGAATTCAAATTTTAGTTCAATGAAACCTTGTGTAGGTTACTTTTAGAAGAGGGTTTAAAGCATTTTCTGTAAGCTCTGTGAAAAGAGTTATTTTTTGGGAATATAATATGTCTGATGATTTTTGGGAGGAATTAATTCTTTTTATACTGTAGGCCCCCCTCCCCTAGAAAGTAGATACATTAATTTGTCAAAGTAACAAAAATACATACCTGGATCAACTAGAGAATGCTCCTTGTTACACTTCTCTTGCTTCCAGCAGAAGCCTTTTTCAGCATAAAATTTACAGATTCTAGAGTCATCAGTGGGTTTGTATCCTGCGATAGCTTGGACAGCATCATCGTCGTCAATTTCATAAGAATTGCGCACAGAGTTAAAATCTTCTTCCATGGGTTTCCATTTCTCATAGAATGTTACTGCAAACAGTATAGATGATTTGATCCATAACCTAAATATTGTTATGATGAGATCATGGTAAACTTATTTTTAGAACTTAAACTTGAGATACAGTTTTGGACTGCTTTGCTACTCAAATGCAATTCACATCAAAGAAATAAAGATAGCAATGATTGCACAAACCTGTTCATCAAAAGAATTACTAAGGCGTTTTCTGAAGAAGTAAGGGTCACCTATGAATCTAATCTACCTTAAATCCTTCGAGAAAAAGAGACTGACTTCCAAGAGCTCCATTATAAGGACGGTCTCAAGTTGAATGGCAGAACTCATAGGGATCGATTCTTCAGACTGAAATAGGATTATTTTGTTCTAAGACATTTTTTGGTTTGAGCCATTAAAAGGGAGGATATATTTTCAAGAGGAGGCCTAAAACCCTATGTTTTCAGCTTTTGCTTTTCTTGTCATCAGAAATAGATAAAGCGCATAAAAATACCTCCTGACCCTAGATTTCATGTGATTTTGTTTATATCTGTGGCTAAAATTTTAAAAAAAAATCCATTTTGTGGGGAAAATTGGAGGATTCAAATTCCTTTTAAAACCGATCATACAAAACAATGTCAGAATACAACAATGTACAAAAATACTTAAGAAAGTATTAGAGTCATCTGATTATAATCTTGCAGATTCGTGCAGTTTCTTATCAGTGAAAATTAGTAAGTAATGGCAGTAATTACAGAGGTAAGTTTGTTTAATATCAATGTCTAATATTAGTTTGCAGAAATGACTAAAGAAAGTTCATCATAACACTCCAAAATACTGGATGGTGCTTGACAACTATTTATCATCTGTTCTATGTGTCTTGCACAGTTGAGAATGTTGCAGTATTGATCATTTAACTCAGATCTGTTTCTGCTATTAAAAGCCAGTCAAACTGAAATGCAATTTTAGCCTATTTTTGATGACTTCGTGAGATGAAATCACACCAACTCAGGAACTTAAAAAAGCCCAATTTTCATTAAAGATGACCAATTTTTGTTAAAGATGCCCAATTTTTATAAGGGTCATTGAAGATAACGCATCTTTCTAAACGTGGACCTTTAAAATGTCCCAAGGTACTTGTCTTTTGGCACCAAAAAGCTTTTTCTTACACCAACTTCTTCACCTACTCCGCAGTTTTCTGTATTTTTTGAACAATTTCATTTTTCCTAGTCGGTGTGTTTTCATTTTCACTGATTCAAATATGTTCCATCTTTTATTTGTTATGAAAGAAATAATTTTCAATGTAAGTTAAGAGAATGTACAAACATAGGATATTTCACCAAATCTGCTTTGCAATTCAGTGTTACTTACTCTGCCATACCCAACATCCGTTTGGAGGTACCTCTCCTTTCTTTAATGGGATCACCCATGGGATCACAATTTAATACTGACCCACCATCTATGTATAAGACAATACGCCTCAATCAATCCCAGGTAAAGGGAAGGGGGATCAATTTATTTTTTAAACCAAAAAAATTTCATGTTTTGCTAAAATATGACAGGTGAATAAACATTATTCATGATATTTGATTCGATAAGCCCTCAACCAAAATATTATTACACTAACACTGCAGAGGAAAAAAGATTCACTGAAAGTAAAAAAAAATAGAGATAGATATTCCACCAGCTTAGCTTCCACATAATTGTCCATAAAAGAATCCCCCCCCCCTCCCCCCCAAAAAAAATCCAACTTATTGACTTACAAATAAAATTGCAGAACAAAAAGGAAATAAACAAAACAACAACAAGATTGAAGCTGAAAATCTTGGCTTTCTCCTCTAACAAAACTGCAAATCCAATTGAGGCATTTGAATACTTCTACATTAAATTTACTAAATACATACTTGCACTGTATTGACTCTAATTTCAACCTTTGATGGGCGAGTTTATTTAGCTTTATGCTGAATCTTTATAGGTTGAGTTAAGGCATTGATCAATGTATAATAGAAAACTTTGCTACATATACCACAATCAAAAAGCCGTGATCAGAACATAGTTATGAAATGAAAAACTCGATAAAGTTTACCAAAAAAATTGAGATTTATTGCCTCAGTGAATGGAATATTGAATAAAGCACAAGCAAAGGATAATGAACGGAAACTCTACTTTGAAAAAATAGGTAAGAAAAATAAAGTTGCTTTTGTCAATTGATTAAAAGAGTTTTACAAATGCAAGGAGGAGAAAAGAAAAAGTATTAAAGTGAGTATAAAAATAATAGAAAATATCTTCATTCATGCGAATAAAAGACTTCCTACTGAGCAATACTTCAAGTTTGCTCAATTAGATTAAAAAATGGGTACAAAGAAAAACTAATAGGGGTAAAAGCTTTTGAGCGGAAAAAATGGAATAGTTTTCAAGAACAGAAGATCAAGCTATGTAAAATCTTTAGGAACAATTGTAGAATACGGTACCTTCGCTTTCCTCGAGGCAAGCATGGTTGTTTTCTATGAGGAGATCACGAATGGTTTTGTTTTCGTACTGCTGTGGATAGGCAAGATCAACAATCATTGTTTCACTAGAACAGAGACAGTAAAAATTCAGGAGAGGTGGCAACAAACGGGAGTATGTAGGAAAACCTTAACTTAAACGATTAGGTGAATCTGACAAACCCAGCTAGCTAAATAAATATGCATAAAAAAAGTCAATTATTTTGCTCTCCTTCATAAATGGTCGTTCATTTATCATGAAATGACAAGCTTAACATGGTAAGTGCCACATGACCCTCAGCTCCAGCAAACTGATGTCAAATAAATGCAATAAAAATGAAAACAAGCTGGACTACAAAAACTGACAATTACTGAATGTTCACGAATCAGGTTCACAAATTTTTTACACCTTTAATTTAGAATTTCTTCAATGTTTCACCTTCTTTAAAAACAATTTGCAAAGACATTCAAACTAAAGTTTTAAACCTTCAATAAATTTCAAAAAGAGGTTGATGCAACATCAAATATCGCACTAGTCACATGAGTAAACGGTAGGAAGCACTAGCGCCACAGCAATCCGTAGCAATCATTGCTAAAGGCATTTGCATTTCATTATTTTTGGAAAGTTTTTTAGACCAGACAGAGATAATCCCACAAATAGTGTCAGCAGTAAACATGTCAAAGCTCCGTCAAGAACTAGTCTAAAAAATTGATTTTTTGAAAAGAAGATACTCAATTAATGAATAAAAAGGAGGAAAAAGCCTTACAAAATTTCAGAATTGTAAGTATCTTCTACTTTAATCAAGACATTCCATTCGGGGCGGTACAAAGATTTAATGAAATCATGAACTGGTATTTCCCATCCAGAGGATGTGACTGGTCTAACCTGCAAACACAAAAAGAATCACGAATCATGATTAAGATGCAGACTTTTGGTACAAAAATGATATTACATATGGCTGCAGCAGATATTTCATAAAAGTCATCCTGAGAACTTTAAATTTTGGGTCTCCACTAAAGATACAGCTGAAGGATGAGAAAATGGTGATAAGTCTGCTTGCCCACCACGGCACCTTAAGTCTTGGAGTCATTTTGATAACGTTTCTGAACTTGGAAATAGAGAGATAGGAAGCGGCGCTGCACTGATCATGGATCCGATTAGATCTAAAATCTATCTGCAGTTGCCTTCCTGATTGGTCTTAACTACTGCTGCTCCAGACAGAATTACTCTAAAAGGAAAGATTTACTCGAAATGAGTTCTTCCTTTCATAATAAGAGCTAGTAGCCTGTGGCTGCTTAGATGCTGTCAACTAGTGAAAGAAAATTCTACTTAAATAATCACAACACAACCATCCTCAAGTAATTTATGAGTCAATTACTCGAATCTCAAAATGGCAAGGATATTTATTTAAGTGATAAGCTGAGTGTAATGTAATTATTAGTCCCTAAAAACGACTTTCATGTAATTTTGTGTAACTCAAGTAATTTACAGGTAAGAGTAATAGAAACGTTTGAGACGTTGATGATGTTTGAGGCAATGATATTCAGATGTTCTTGGTACATTCATATAGGTCGCTTCATAGCAGTCCCTTGCCCTCTACCTTAACCTCCGCTGCCCTCTGTCGAACCACAACCCTTAGGGCATTGAGCACCTTAACATTTCTGCTTCAATCCCCTCCCTCCAACCTCTCATTGGGCGCCCTCTGCGCCTCCTCCCAGGAGGAACCCAATCAAGGACCTTCTTCAGCAACCTGTCTTCTGCTATTCTCTGAACATGACCTTACCAAATGAGCTGTTTCATCATAATGTCATGCACGATGATCTGTTTGGCATCCATGATCTCCCGTACCATCTCATTCCTGACTAGGTCATCTTAGTAATTTTTTAGCAAAGAACTCATCATGTCAGACATTAAACCATTAATTAATTCATTTATACATGTACATCATTCACAAATTTCATCAGAAATATATCATTAAAAAATAACTGAGTTGCCAATGTGCATAAATGAATTTTCTTTATTTAGAGACCACAAATCGAAATTCTTTTTAATTGCATCCAGAAGTGCAAAAATTTCCTCCCATTTGAGACTTCTTTAGGACAGATCACTTGTACACTCGGCCTTAGATCTTGAAACAATAAGATCCATTTCCAACTATTTTTTTCTTCATTGCCAAAAAGCTTGCTGAAACCGTGCAACAATAATCATTCTGGATGTTATTACATAATTTTTCAAAGCATTATGCTGTTTTAAATAAGACCAATTAATCTGCTATGGCAGCAGTTATTATAATGCCCCTGAATTGATTCTACCTTAAAACGACATGCACCACATTAGCTACATTTAGAATCAATCAATGCAAAATTTATTTCAAGAAAATTTCCTCTGTAATTCACTCAACGAACAATATCTCCAAGATGACTGGCTGATGTTGGAAATCCGTAAAGTTTTGAAACATGTACATGTTTTGTATACTCCGGTTAACCTTGCAGCCAACTACTTGGGTAGTTAATGTATCACACAGTCCATATCTAGCCATATGTATACTGTTAATTAATGTGACTGTGAAGTGAAGAGAGTGCCAAAGGATCTTAAGTGAAAATTCTGGCATTGAACTGACAAATCACTTGAATGGTGACAGGAGAATATGGACACAAGTGTGGGGGGCAGTACATCTCCTAATCATTAACTCTGTCACTGTACAGTCTATGTCATTTTTGTTGCCTCCTTTAAAATCTAAGGTCCAGCTTTAATGCTGATGTGCCCTCACATAGAAAGGTGTGAAGAACAATTCTACATTGTTATGCTGATGATTTACATTTGAAAATTCAAAATACCAAAATTGTGACCACAGCAATATCTTAGGAAAATATTTATTTCTACTTACACGTCCTAATGCACATTTGATGGCTAATTTTTCAGGTTTGGCAAATTTCTTTGTTAGAGGTTGAAGACTGGTCCAGTGAGCATTTTCATAATTACCATAATCTATGTAAAAAACTCGAACAGACTCAGAATCCTGCCACAGAAATCAAAACATGTTATGATTCTCAATTCAAGGTTTGATATCAAAGACTTGAAAACTGCAGAAAATTATGAGAAAAACCTAATTTAATGGATTGACCGACTTTTCCCAAAATGTTACTTGGTTACTTTCTGTTTAAGTCAGTCCAAGTTATGAATGGTTCTTTTATCAGTTCCTATTTTTAAGGCCTGAATACACATGGCGATTAATCGTCGCGATTGAAAGAGAAAAAGCCACTGGAGAGCCTTGATTTCGATATATCGACGTCGATGGATCGAAATCAAGGCTCTCCATTGGCATACGTCTTTCAATCGCGGTGAATAATCGCCATGTGTATTTAGGCTTTTAATGAAGTCATTTAAAAAAAAAGAGAAAAAAAAAAACTAATGGGGCAGTTTGAAGGAATTATAGTAGGGTTTGAGTAGAATAGTTAGACGTACGCACAATGTCGTTAAAAAAAGTCCAATAAAATCTTTAAAAAAACATTTCTAAAGGGAGAGAAATTGATCAAATGATCTGACCAATCAAAAGCAGAGGGTCGAGTTGATGTAGTGAGGTGATGTTTGAAGCTGAGTGAAACTGAGCAACTGCTTTTTCTCTGCTCGGCTACATCATCAGCGACCGCCAAAATTAACATTTCAAATGGGTTCCATTATTGGCATTTTCAAGACGGGGCTCCTTCGCCACTTAGGGTTGAAAAAACCTAAAAAATTTCCTAAAGAGCTTAGAGCTTGAACTGACCTTGCAATGGCAAATTATTAGAGCTGTGCGAATAGTGAATTTTGCGAACAAAGCGAATAGCGAATAATTTTGGCAACTATTCGCGAATAGCGAATAAGTTAAGTCAATTATTCACAGCTACGAATAGTAAAACGAATAATTTCAAATGACCTTTTAAAGTCTGAAAATTCGCGAATATTACAAGAGTCGACAAAAAAATGTGATTAATTTTTTTAAGAATTTTCCATTTGCTCATACTCCTGCACAGAAAACAACAATAGTAGCCTTGGCTGTTTAGAATGTGTTTGAAGATCCCTGGATGCTGGCTTGACTGTCACTGTCCCTGCCCTGCAGGTGCGTATGCATTCCTGGGATTTGAAGTTAACAGCGCGGGCAGTCAAGCTAGTATCGAAGGATCACCAGACACATTTTAGTATTTTATTTTTTTCAGTGTAAATGAAAATGTACTTATGAACTTTTTTTATCTATTTCAGACATTTCTGTGTCTTTCAATCCTTAATTTGGGCTCTTTGCTTATCTCCCCAATCGCAATCGCGCTCGCTGTTTGTAAACTCGGCAAAGTTGGTAAAGATCAAAGAGGATCTGCCGTACGCAATGTCTCGGGTGGAAGCGGAAGCCTTGCGCAGGTTCTCACAACGTTTCACGATTGCCACTCGGAAATTCGTTATTTTAGATGGCGCGAATATTTGAAAATTCATTCTTCGTGATTGCGCGAATATTTGAAAATGTCAGTTAAAAAATTCACTATTCGCGACGGCGCGATTATTCGCAATTTGCGAATAGTGCGCGAGACAGACGAAGCGAATATTCGCGGCGCGAATAGTCGGAATTGCAAATATTCGCACAGCCCTACAAATTATACATTAAACTTACCACATTCCAATCTTGTAATTCAACACGATACCACTTGCAATCTGTTGACCATAGACAAGCAGCATAGTCACCAAGAGCAGATTTTGCTTCATCCTTTGACATAAACTCAATGATATTTTTTGGGTCTGAATAGTAGTCGGCCATTTCCTGCGTTAGCCTGAAAAATTCAAAAGAGTCTTAGGATACATTTGTAGGATTTAATTATATGCCAACTTTAAGGACGTTACTTTTAGTGAAATCAGATAATGAAATAAAAAATCAGTTGTGTAAATGAGACTTCATTAAAGTGGCTCCAATATACTTTTTTTTACTAAGTGTCATATTTGGAACAATTTAACTGCAGTGCAAAAAAGGAATAAACGGATAAGATCTTTTGGAACACATGCTTGCTGTTTTAAGGATTAGGGCAATAGAAACTTACCGATCGCCATCCTGAGACTTCTCATTGTTTAATCGGATGTAAAAGGACTGCGGAGAAACGTAGTAGGTTAAAATCCCTGATAACGTGGTGTCTTTGGGAATACAGTCTTTTGAGGCAGGGATGTAGAATGTTGGAACTATTAGACAAAATAAAGGGTATCATTAAGAATAAATTTATCTAGGGAATGACTTGACTTTGAATATTCTTTTAGGTTAATAAAGGATGTAGGCAGAAGGAAAAAGTTGATAGAATCAGACATACTTCAAGTAAAAAGATTAACTTATGGCGACTTGTCAAGATGCTTGCAGGAAAAATTTTCGTTTTGAATTCTTAAACACAGACTTGACCACATATTCTTTTGACTCATCCCATATTCTATGGAAGGACGAGGGTTAACTTTTTATCATTTAAAAAATGATAACAAAAATAATATTTCTGGAAAAAATTATCTTTAATTGGCAACTCTGTTTTTCCTCGGTTCAAGTCTAGGATAAATATTCAATTTCAGGGGAGGCATAAGAGACTCAAACTTTCCTTGCTTATTTTCTCCTGCATGTCCTTAAGGACGGTCTGCTGTCCTCTGAAAAGACGTATGGATACAGAAATAAGCAAGGAAAGATTGAATTTTGAAAATTTCACTTTAATTTAATTTATTTCTTTTCTTTTTTTCAGCCTCGTTCAACGATTATTTTGATCTAGGTGAGACAGTCTCCTTTGCCAATACTAAACTGTCTGCCATACATTAAAATGGATACAAATCAGTGTTGTCAAATTATGAGAATTTCCACTGATAAATCTCAGTCGGCTACTTGATACCTCTCTCTTTCCATACTTTACTTTTAAGCTTTTAAGCTTTTTTAAGAATACATTTTTTCATCTCATTCCACTATTTACTTTTCCATAATGTCAGAGATCATCCAATTTTCCACGCTTTAACTTTTGTTGAAACCACAACAACTTCTGGAAAATTTTCTGCGATTTTCCATCGAAGTATCATCAGTGAAAAAATCCATTTCAGAACATAATTGTCTGCACATCGATGATGTGTAGTGCTTTGCTTAAGCACAGATACCTCAACTAAAAAGCTTCTTCCCACTATCTTCAAACACTTCTTCTACTACAAGGATATTATTGTGAAGCTTAGAAGAAAAATTATGGATGTTGAGACATAAAATTAGATGGAACTAGGCTGTGCTTGTTTCGCTGCCAAAATATAAATTGCACATTGCTGACTTTAATGGATGGAATTTTACCTTACGAACGCTTTTTTTTCTTCATTTTTTTCTAAATAAAAGAAAATTTCTAAACACATAGCAATTTTTTCCAGTTAGACTGACACTAGACATTCTGATTTAGCACAGGGTTTAAAAGTTTCAAAATTCCTGAATTTTTTTTACTTGATTTTTCTGTGAAAATTCAGCTCTCTTTAAAAAATTACCTAATTTACCATGCAGCCTAACCTATTGACATATCAATAGCAAACGTTCGAAACCATGTATCTCTATTAATAACAAGTAAACCTAATTTCCCGAAAACTCCCTTGATTTTTCTACTATATTTTCAGAACATTCTTTGGTAATGCCGAGCTATAAAGTTGGCATGTTTCTTTTAAGAAAAAGAAAATAGGAGCAGAAATGCTAACATACATTGACAGAGATACGTAGTTCTGTACTTTGGCTATCGATAAGTGAATTGATCATCGTCTGTCTTTCATGATCTGGGAGGAACTCTAAAGGTTAATCAATGGAACAGAAAAATTGAGAGACTTTACCGATTGTAGACAGAGGCTTGGAAATTGTAGAAGTGGAAGGATCCTTTGAGCTGTTTCCTAAGTCATTGACAGACCATGAAGGTTTTTTGGTGGGTTCTAAGGATGAGTTCCTGCTCGGATTCGGAGTGTCTTTCCCTTTACTTTCAACTGAATTTAAAGAGTCTTTGGAACTATTGCTATCGTTGGAGTTTTTGCAACTGATAGTTTCCTTAACCTTCTCCATTACTTTGGCTTTACGGTTGATTTTGGTGTTGGTCATTTCACTGGCTATTACATTACTTCCCGAACTGTTTGATGGCTGTGAATTTTGACTCGATGCCACTGGAACGATCGGAAGCTGTGCTAGATGCTGATAGGTAGATTGCTGAGCTGCACTAATTGGAGGATGTTGACTTATTTGCACAGAGTTTATCATAGGATTGAAAACTTGTTGCGGGTTAATCATCGGTGGTGGGTTAAAGCGAGGCTGCTGCGCGTAGTAGTTCATGTTGAATTGAGGAGGTGCCGTCTGATTATAATTATAAAACATGGGACTCTGATACTGGCCAGACATGTAGATACTGGCACCTTGATAGCTACCATAAATTGGTGGCCGTACCATTGAGTGTGGAGGAGGACCCTGATGGTATTGAGATTGATGGTATTGAGGTCGGGTGGTTCCGAATCCAGGAGGATAAGAAGTTGGAGGGGCCGTAGAGGGAGGTCTCGAGAAGAGAAGAGGATCGTTTGTAAAACTAGTGCTTGATTGCTGACTTGGTTGGGAGGACTTGAGAGGTGCAGTATGGGATTTTACAGTAGTTTTTGTCTGTCTTTCCTTTGGTTCTATTTGGACTGAATGGGGCTTGGTCACTGGTTGTTCTTTGTTTGCTGTTATAACATCTGCAGGATCCACAGGTATTGGTGAGTTTCGTTCTACATTGTCCCTTTCTGAGACAACTTGGGATGAAATTTGAGTTTCATGTTGACTCGCAGGGGCAGAGGCTTCTTCATCTTGAATATCTTCATCTATATCATGGCAGTTATCTTTTGAGAAAACATGACTTAAAATGTTACTAACATCAGGGACACTGTCAAGCAAGGCTGCTAAGGTCACATCTTTCACATCAGCTGAGGAGAGAGATGAGATCACTGATCGCACTGTTCCATCAGAGGCTTCACTGATAATCGATGAGGCTACTGAACTAGTATCAATGTCTTCACTAGAAGATGGTTTTGTAATAACAGAGGCTGGTTCTGTGTAGGTTGGTTCTGGTTTTGGAACCTCTGAAGCTGGTTTTGTAACAGTTGGAGCTGATTTTGTATCAACATTGTTGTCAGTTTCTACAGAGCTGGATTTAGTGCTTGTCCCAAAGCAAGTGAATACTGGAGCATGTGGCGAAAGACTCCCAATTTTTTGACTTTGACCAAAAGAAACCGGAGTTGAAGTACGATTATGAGTGAACACGCTTTGGTTGGTTACTTCACTAGTCACGCTCATGGTGTCAATTTGATAATCATCAAAGTCGGCAAGGCAGTCATCTGAGTCGCCTTTCAGGATTTCCTCGGCTTCTGAATCACTCAGACAATACCTGTATGGATCGAAGATTTTTAAATCGATGCACTGAAAAGAGCCCTTGGATTGCACTAAAGCTGGAAAAACATGATTCAATATCCACTCATTGATATCTATAACTACATTATCATCTGTTTTCAGGGCAAGAATTCTCACAGAATACGTTGGAACAAATGTGGTTTCAATGTCATCCTCGATATGTTTGCCAAGTAGTCTGACCCGCAACAAACTGCCGCGTAATGCATCCGCAAAAATATTATTCAATTCACCTGGCCACATTGCGGGATTAGATTCCTGAAAAAAAAAGGATAGAAGAGCACTGCAAATTAGTTCCTAAGTGCATTAATATTAAACCCTCTATCCGTTCTTTTGAGAACAGAGAGATATCTGCATACAAAGTATGTGTGAGAGGATACAAGAAAGAGGTTCAAATAATCAGGTAAATCTAAAGATAATATTGATTCTACAAAATATCTATCTAAAAATTAAAGCTCTCATTGAGCAGTTGTTGCAGGGATTCTCTGGGTTTGTTACATACTAAGGGCCAACGAACAATACCGCCTGGCAATTTTGGGAAAAATGAGTTGGTAACTTTGCCACTTTTTACAGTTTAAAATACACAACTGATGTTTTTAGGTTTTTTCCAATGCCGCAAGAGAGTGCCATAATGATGCTGTAATGTGAAAAAAAAATCCCACATCGAACCTCAAAACAAAATTACAAGAATCGCACAGTTTTTCTTTCGTCCTGTAAAATCGTCAGTTTGCAGACAGGCAGTATGGTTACTTAGGTGTCAATATGTGGAAAATAGAAACTTGTTTTGACTACACCCATTAACAATTGAGCCTCTGGAGTGTAGTTTTGGTTCCGAAAATGTTAAACGCCTCTGAAGAGACAAAGTGCTTGTTCCACATACTACAACAGTCCTCCAATTTCCACCGAACCAGTTTTAACCAACATATGATTCATCTGATTTTCCCATATTTTGCGATACAAGTTTAGTCAATGTCCATGCACCTGGACTATTCCTCAGTGTCTAGCTAGGAGGGCACTATTCTACTTTTTCTACGGCAATGTTGAAAGACGTAAGGCTCAGATGCCTAAGTTTCCTGTGCACTAGCGCAATATTAATACAATCTCACAATTTTAAAATTTTTTTCCCTAATTTTGTTGGTCGACAGACAAAACGCCTTTACTTCCATGATACTTGCATCAAATTAAGTCATAATAAGCTGCAGAAACAGCCTTTTATACGTTTGGTAGGTTGCATAGCATGGCTATATTTACGAGAATGGACTTTCAGAAAAAGTCTGAGAAGAATCTCAAAGTTGTTACAATGAGGTTTTACTGATTGAAGGCTCCTTGCAATTTTGACTATCTTTAACGCAGATTGGGGCAAATAAGATAAAGTGATTTGGTGTACTTGATAACTTACATTTTCAAGACAACAATGAAGTATTTGCGAGTGAACACTTGCTGCTATGAGGTTAACATGATACAGTTGATTTGATTGCACAAATTTAATTGCATTTGTGTCTACGTCAAGAAGTTTGACACTCTCAATCCTGGAAGCAGATAATGTAAGTATCATGATTGAAAACAAGGAAGAATTATAATGGCAGAGAGTTCTGCTGAGCTATGCTACTCATCACTATGGAATATTTTTGACTAAATGCTAGCGCTAAAGCTTTGCTATGCTTCTCTCTTCTCATACTGCAAAATTTACGGGGTTTTAGTCCTTTTTAAAGACAAAGGCTGATAGTATCCAGTAGGTTATTAAGTTCTTATATTCGTCCTACTTTTGCCTGAAAAGAGATTTAGATTCTCGCAGATGTAGCTCTATTTTACTACTAGTATGAATTCAAAGTGAGAAGACTATGCTTTCAATGATGCAATAAATCAAATCAAATACCATGTTTTTTGAAGATGACATGTTCTCTTAGGGTGTCTACCGGTAGTGCCATACTACCAAACAGAGCAGTAAGTACAAAAATGAAGTCGTGAGAAAATGGGTTTTGCAACATCTGAGCAGAATCTTGTATGGAAAAGGGTCTCTGTTCTTTGTATAACTGCCATCAATCATCCGAAAGATTCTCAGAAAGTCTTTGGTTGATTAAAAATTAAGTAAGTTTATTTTCAACTGCGAACATACAAAGGGTCTTTTTCATTTTTGTGTTCAGCAAGGCAGCCTCGAGGGGTTGGGCCGCCGAGCAGTCAAGGGGCCCAATCCCCTAGTAAAGAAAAATATTGCAGGAAATTCTTGGACTCAGAACATGGTTGACCAATGAAATAATATCAAAGTCTCTTGACTTCCTTGCTTGTGTTCTACAATGTACATTATTTACCTTCGTTAAATGAGAAATCAAGAAAAAAAATTACCCATCAGCCTGCGGTGGGAGAATCTGTAAAACTAGGCCTCTTGAAACTCTGTTCCGTTCACAAAATAATACATGAGATCCATGCTCTGGCGTCCTTCCGTAAGGCTGCAGTGAATTTTCACTCAGATTTTTCCTGGAATAAAAATAATTGGAGTAATTAATGGGGAGTCATGTGTAGGGAATGAGTTCATTTGAGAATATACAGAAAGAGACCCAAGATTTAAAAAAACACAAAGGTGCCATGCACCGAACATTTTAGATCTCTCACAACAAAATGAGATGGACAACCTTTTAGATTTTAAAAATATCTTTTCCCTGAAAATTAGAAAATCGTATCAAAGTCAAGCAGTGCAGAAAAGTCAGAGCGCAGCGCGACTGCATAAGATAAGTAAAATATGACACAAAAACAATAGCTAAAAGAAAAATAACAAGAATAGGTATCTCTTCGAAATTTACTGTGAAAATTTTTGAATGAACAGAGAAAACTAAGAGAGAATTCCAAGATATATTGTAGGTTGATTTTCTGAAATAAAACAAAATAAGTATGACATGAGCTAAGATTTAAAACGTTGTATTTGGATATAAAATTTTTCTGACTTTGGCTGACTGATGAGGCTTTCAAAATGACTTTGAATTTTTTTATTTTAAAAAAAAAGTACGGCTGCAGACAGAATGATACCCTTTTGCATCATGCATAAATTTTTCTGATTTCTTTGTTGTAGGGCATGGAGTGTTTGAGATTTTACGATTAAAATGTCAGAGAGATGGTTCTAAATATTTGTTCTAATATCAACTGGGGTACAGATGTTATGAATAAAAACAATGATGTTGCTACTCCTAGGTATGCTAAGTACATAGGACAATTCATGTTAAAAGAGGCTCATTAGCTAGCTCTTCAATCAATAGGGCCACTTAGAGTAATTACGCAGAGAGTAATTTAGGTTTGATTTGGTCTGGGAAAATTTAATAAGGAACTACTTGTCGCTCTACCATTTTGTGGTGAAAATGACGAAATTGACACTATCTCATTCATTCATAGATTTTTGTATTTTAGTTAAAATTTGATACTCACATGAGCGCTCTTTTCAAGATGCGCCATCTGTCATCCTTGATGTACTTCAACATAAACAACCAAGGTTTTTCTCCAGTAACATATTCCATGTCATATAGAGGACAGTTATTAGGGTCTGCAGATGATGAGTCTTTCGGATGATGAGGAATTGCATAACTAAATACTTCATCTTTTAGGCACAGGTCAGTTGATTTGATTTGCTCAAAATGAGAGAGAACTTTTGATAGCTGTTCATCAATTTTAGTGTAGTTGTGCTGGCTAAAAACACTTTGCCCAACCTCAGAACAGTCGGTCAGAAAATGAGTGCACTGAAACAGAAAAGTAAACAATGACAAAATTGATGGGAAAGCCTTCCAAACTTACAGGAATGGAGGAATTGTTTCCCAAACATTAGTGTCATGCTAAGTTGCAGGATTTGATCGAAAATCCACCCATATGACAATTGGACTGCATTTTGCAATTTGGAACTATAAATTCTGGCTCATCTGAAAAAATATTTATGTGCTTAGGGAAACTAATGGCTCATACTTAGCTTTTAAACCGGGCTAGAATTTATAGTTCCAAATTGTAAAATGCAGTCCAAGTGTCCGTCAGCCATACAACTATTTGAATAATTACAAACTGATCAGAAACATGTATCAGAATGCTCAAATTCATACCTTATCTAGCAGTCCATTGTATTAAAAGAACCAAGCAGCATCATACAGATGGAATTGTAGAATGTAGATACATAATACATTCTTTTTTTGTGAGACACTTCTCAACCACTTCTTCAGATCATACTGCATCATCCAATAACAATACTAAGAATTAGGGCATGAAATAGTTTACTCAAGGTCAACTACAGACTGCTTTAGTTACTGGCAAAAACAAAACAGACCATACATGCTCTTTAACAGTTCAACAGCGATTAGGACTATACCCAAATAAAATGATTATAGTTTGGCATCTCTAATAAATAATCTTCAAGAACCTAGGTGCTCCAAGATATTTAGGGGCTTATTAAATAAAAAATCCATGTGCAAATTTGAGAGATCATGGCTGCGAAGGGAGTGATGGATGGTTTTCTTTCAATTCATCATGAGATTTTAGTGGAAGGTTTGCCCTTTGAGATGATGGAAAATTTCATACTTAAGAATTCCTGGGGTACGTAGCGTAGCATGTGCCAATCTCTGTATATTAAGCTGATTGCATGTACAAAATTCGAGTTCAAAAATTTCCCATTCGCATGCAAAGGCAGTCTTCCCCCACCCTAAAAAGCTTGTCAAATTTACTTATGAGAATTAAAAAAAAAATTGAGTACAGAAAAAGCTGTATGACATAAGCCTAGCAAAACACGTACCTGCTGTTTTAGGGATTCAATTTTTCGAAAAGCAGCATCACACTCATCAACAACTGCTTGTAGTTTAAGAATGATATCATCTTCCATGATCTATAAGAGACAGAGGAGAGAAAAAAAAATGTTGCTTCAAATTAAGATTTCGTCCTGGACATTTGACAAATATAAATGCATACATTGTTTCAACTTGCACATGAATGATGACTCCGTTTGAGTCCTGGTTCTGTCATGCCTTTACTTTTGTAATTGAATGTCTCAGCTTCAGTTTCATACTTGTATAATTGTATCTTAAGAGGTTGATTGAATTAATGATATCTCGCTATTACCCATTAACTCCTTCGACATATTAATTCATAAGAGCTGCAACCTAGCAAACAATTCCAGAGACAACTGACATGACATGACCACTCAGATTACAAACCAGTACCAGCTGCACGTTTCACTAATATGATTGTATTTCATAGTTTAGTTTACTTAAGGTGATTCTATGTGATCTAGAGACGAAATTCACCACAACGCTGCGCTGCTATGCGGTTTGTGTCTTTGAGAAGCAATAATTATCTTTGCATATAAGTTAACGCGAGAAACTGATCCATAATGGGTACCAGCATTGATACTGAGTAGAATGACATCAAATTTGTTAAGATTTATTGAAAATTTATACCTGAAACTACGGTAATGGATTTCGTCCATTGCCTCAATATGTAAGAGAGTCATTATATTGCTATCTCTCTCTTACGCATTGAGTCAATGGACGAAATCCATTACCGTAGTTTCAGGTATAAATTTACGATGAATCTTAACAAATTTGATGTTATTCTACTCAGTATTAATGCTGCTAAACATTACAGATCAGTTTGTTGTGTTAACGTATATGCAACGATAATTATTGCGTCTGAAAGACACAAACCGCATAGCAGCGCAGTGTATAGTGGCAAATCTCGTCCCTACTTAGATCGCATAGTATCACCTTAAGAGGCATTTGATGTCCTGGTGGTGGAACCGAGCCCTCCGAAAAGCTTTGACAACTAGGTATGTCCTCATTATTAGGCCTTAGTCAAAAACCTAAACAATACTGCAACCAGTTTGGAGTATAAGAAAAATTATCTTGAAAAAAGTCTCAAGTCACTTTTCAACAAAAAATACTTGCCCTGCTTCTACTTTGATGACCCATTGTCAGTTTAAGAAGACATCATCAGGGTTTCTATTCTTCCTTTTTCCTTTAAAAACCCATACTTAAATGCAGTTGGAGTCCAGACATACCAGCAGAGAACATTAGGATCTGTTTTGAAGAATTTTGAGATACTGAAAACAAAAGCCAAGCAGTTAGTGTCCATGTAGAATAGACTGGATGTTTCCAAGCATAGGCATAAAAAATTAGCATATCACAAAACTTTCAAGTTAAGATGTGCAAGCAATCTAGTGGGCAAACTGTCCATTAGCCTAGACAGAGGAAAATTTGATGGTATGAAACTTATGGCAAACAGAGGTTACTTATTTTTTCATTTGTAGAGCACCCAGCCTGCCAATTATTGAAAGTTTAAAGCAGCTTGATAAGACATCAAATTGCGATATATTGCATGGTAAAGATACGGCTATGTCGTGTCTTAATCGTGCTAACATTTTCAATAATCGGCCTGCGGAGCTACTTACAAATGTTAGAGAGGAAGGAGAGAGAGAGCACCATGAGCATATCAACGGTGTAAGTCGGCAATCACATAACTCTGTTTGAGATGTCGCAGACTTCCTGTCATACTTTTTTTTTAAATGGAAAACTACTCAACGGCAATTCTTAAAAACTGCCGTGTTTTTTCCTCTGTGTACGAAGAAAATTCTGCATAAACTTCAAGGAGTGGTGTCAATTTGTTCTTTTTTAAAAAAATAACAAATAGGCGGAGATTTACAGACACCACAAATGAGAGATGAGATTGCGGACTTACAACATCAATATACTTAAAAATTGTAAAAAAATCACTCTCATTCATTCCATAGCAAAGCTGGCTGACATTCTAGTAAACCAAAGATGAGACTTATTTTGGAGTATGAGTTCCCTCTGCTGTTCAATTTCAGTGCTCTATTGCCCAATTTGAGAGGAGTAATACAGAGTACCGCAGAGCTTAGAACATTTGGTTTGTGAGCATTAAGGTTCCATGAACAGACACTTCCAATTGCCAACTCAAGGGAACACTTTTGTCCTTTTCTGCTAGAGAATACTAACTCTTACAGAGATAAAGGCACTCACGTAAAAATTTTGAATAATCGAATCTTAGAAAACAGCGAAGTCTCTATGAGCAAATTTTCATTTGTTAACTGTTGGAGAAATCCATGAGCATTTTACGCAATACGTCTTCAAAACAAAATTTCGTTCTCCTGTTGTGATGAGATGGGCGTGATCCAGCTTTTCCTGCCAAATTGCCCGTACTTAAAGGTAATTTCATTCTCGTCAACAGTTTACGGTTTCGTAGACTTCCTTCGGACCACGCTGTCTAACCAGTTGACAGTTCTGGTTGAGAGAGTGAAACTCATCAACAGTCCAGTAAACAGGCCTCGCAGCTCTGATTAGTCGATGAAAATACAAACTCCATTAAAGCGCAAGAAAACTGTTCACGGATTTTGTTGACAGTTTACAAACAAAAATTTGCTTTGGGCACTATCACACAGCTTCTGTCAATCCTTGAACAGTGCATTCCTACCTTCATGTTCACCAAAACTGTGAACCATGAGGCATTTGACAACTTAGCAGCTTTTGGAAGAATTAGGGACTGCACATGTTTCTTGAGATTTAATGATTAACTCCTCTATACATTCTCAGGGGTTTAAAGATCTCCGCTCCACATTTATTTATTGTAGAGGAGAACAAATCAGTATCATTCTCTGAAGTTTTCTTTGCGTGGAGAAGAGAACCATTAAAGTTCTCAAGAATTGACGTTGAGTAGCTTTTCATAAAAAAAAATGAAGTGCGACAGAAAGTCTGCAACATTGGCCACCAAGATACATGGTCTGGTAGTTTTGAATTTGATATAGTTTAACGCTACTGATAGTAGCCTCATGTGGATTTTTGGGGACTAACAACTCAAGCTTATTTTGTAAATTGAGAGCGGAAATACAAGGAATTTATGAGCCTCTGTGTCAATAGCGGCTGAGAGAGAAGGGTGACTGTTTACTTAATAAATAATTTGGCATTCTCACCGAATTGGAAGGAAGCGTCTTCTGTCAATAACTGGCTCCGGTCAATGTTAATCTGTAAATCCTGGCATGTGCGCGGTGAAAAGTTATGGTAGATCAAGTGATCAAGAGTTAGATGACGGGACGGAATACACTGATAGCAAATATCAATTGGTTGTTGATAGGGAAGGAAAACACACATGATAGAAGGAATGTATATTTTTACGTCATTAGTAGCCACAATGCAAACGGTAGTCTTGGCAAAGTTGGGCCATGTAAGGCGTGAAGCAGTGTCTTCAATTTGCTATAGCCTCATTCTTATTGGTCGATGGGTGGGTGTAAACATCTACGTCACGATGCAGATTCCTCGATGTCTGCTAGGGCGGCAAAACTTCAACAAATTTAAAATCATGAAAATAAATATTTCTTCAAGGGTAGAATAATAGCTATCATGATTATGAAAACGCTACCGGAACTGTTGAAAGGCATCATTCTACTAATTTTTAACACTCTTAACCCATGATGAGAAAAGAATTTTGAGATGCACACCCACTCTTAAAATGAATTTTTCATATTTATCAAAAATTTCAGTTCCTTGTAAAATTTGTGTGTAATTTCCAAATTTTCGTTTCATGCCAACCAACACCACTGCACCCTGCATTCAGAATGTAGAGATCCGCAGAAACTTTATCGAATAAGCAGCGAGGGTTTAAAAATACACCTGAGATCTACACTCTGTGATCATAGGTTTCAGATGAAGTTAAGGAAAACCGTCCATAAGATTGAAGATGAATGAAATAACTGTCCTTGCCTACTATGCCTTGGAGTTACTTCTACTTCATTTAGAAAAGAGAAAATTTAAAACTTCACAAGAAATAGCTAATTGGGCACCATGAAAAATTAGAAGGCAAAAACCTGTGCTTGGTCCACATATGATTGTCGAGGGCATTTATCAGGGGACATGGCTCTTCCTTTTTCAACGAAATGCCGATGAAGGCTCTTAAGTAAGGAGGAAAAAGAATGGCAACACGCTAGGAGAGAGGATGGAAAAAGCTCACACTGTTTCCTCTAGGTGAGCATGCGATGTCATTTCAATCCACTACCTACACTGTTTTTTGGCTTATGCCAATGATAACCAACCGTAGTCAAACATGTGTAGATATAAGTACTAAAATCTGGGGAATCAAGAGTTTCTGGTTCCATAAATCGCCAGCATTTCAATAAATAACAAAATATGAGACATGAGTTACTTCCCTAAGTCCGGACGTACATGGAGTAGGTACCCACAAATATCAGGAGTTTTGTTATAATCATATTTTGAAGTAGAGTAACTCAGAAACGAAGTCAGAGGTACAGCAGAAAAAATTCCTAGGAGCAAGCTATTTCTTGTTAAAATTGATAAGGATTGGCTCGCAATTGACACACATAACTTTTGTGAGATGAAGGCAGACATCAAAAGAGCTTTCTAGTGAGGCTCCTCTATTAAATGTGCGTGCATAATGAAATAATTTACTCATATGTATTAAGTCTCTAGGCAGGGGGTAGAGAAGTACATTGAACAGTGAAAAAATAATAGGATTGAATGTTGCGAGATCATTAAGAATTAAACAACAATAATACAGAAAAAGTTTTATTTCCTTCATTCTAAAATTGAATGCATATCAATTTTAAATGTTGTTTAATATTCTTAACTTTTTATGTTACATTTTTAATAGGTTTGGTTTCGTCCGATACCCACTTGAATCATTCTGTGGGAAAAGTTAGTTGACAAAAAGATTGTAGACTCTTTCATATTTCAAGTGTAATTCATGGGATGGGATCATAATTATTAAATCAAACCACCAAATATTGAAACTCTAAACAGATATCAGATCTAAAAATAGAGAAATTAAGAAATAGATATTGCAGGTCGTAAACAAACAATATTCCTGCAATTAATTCATGACCTCGCCAACACTTCTCGTTAATGCTATGAATTTTTCATCTACTCATAAATGGATTCACAACATAATTTTTTATTCATTACTTCAAAAAGACTTTGAGCCGATGCAGATTTAACGAAAACTGATGTGGCTCATGTATCAGTCGCATCCTCTTTTCACACTAGAATTGATGCGATTCATTTCATTCAATAATCTTACTGTGTAGATAAGGAGATTATTGCTTTTAATTTTTTATTAGATGCCGTCTGCTAAACTTACATAAAAACTTGTTAATTTTATGCAAGTTGACTAACAGACAGCACTTTATAGCATTAGAGATCAAGAAAGTTATAAACAAAAAGGAGAAAAACCGTCAATTAGTATGAATTTCACATAAAGATTTAAAAAGGTGTAAAATTGTTTGGTTGTCGCAAACCTCTTTTGTATGAAAAAATTTGAAAATTTTCCAACAAGAATTTGCAGATTTATAAATTAACTTTCCTGGCGCAGATGAAGAGAGCTTCATTATCTAATGGCTTTATCTTAGACTAAGAGGCAAGAAGTCAGAAGTCACCTTTTTTGTAAAAATAGGAAGACAAACAATGGGTTGATGCGTAAAATTAAAATTTTTCAACGCAACACTTCTCTAGAAGAACTATCAAATTAACTGACCAGGGTACTTTACTGAACTTAAGTATACAAAATTTTTGAAGAAGATTAACAGAAAATGGATACAGTTTATTTATATAAAGTTTATAAATGAAGATTTATTAAGATAAAATTACTTAGCATGATACTTGAAGCTTGGAAATAAAAATTAAGAAGTCAAGTTATTTTGAATAGTATAATTGTGAACAGGAAGTTGTTTGGTTACCGTTCAGTAGATATAAAAAAGAAACAAGAAAACAGGTATTAGAATATTAGACATTCGACACCTAAAAAAGGTTACATTAAAAAGTAAAACAACACAGTTACTTCGTACAAAAAAGAATTGAAAGGAATAAAAAAAAATAAATAAAATAAAATAAAATAAAAAAGTAAATGAAGAACAGAAAAAGAGCTCATAAAAAAATAAAATACATTAATATCCGATTATGCTGTCATTAATTTAAACATCGACTTGCTTTCAATAACCTGATCCATTAAAAATATGTCACCGTCTCCATCATTCTAGATTTATGCGAACAAAAACAAAAATCAGACTCCTTGTACATCTTTTTCTACTCTACTGGCTCTCCGTAAAATAGAAACAAATTATATACATTAAAAAATGGCTTTGACATTTTTAATGACAAGTTAGAGCACTACTAATCAGCACGGTAAATAGTCGATAAGATTTCACAGCTCTCAAGGATGATATTGTCACTGAGAGATACCTGTATAGGTTCAAATATGGGGGAAAGAGTAGTTTTACCGCAACTGGTATTCATTTTACTTTCATTTTGTAAATTTTTAATTTTTTTTTTTATCTTTTAAAATTTTTTCAAATAAAAAAATCCCCTCTCACCATAGAAACAGTGATTATTTGTCGAGGGCAGTATTTGTCTTGATCGCAATTACACACTCCTCACCACAAGCTTTCAAAACTGTACACTGAAACAGAGTAAAAAACGAAGCTTAAGACCAATATGAACTATTTGGAAGGTTATAGAATAAAACTTGCAAGATTGGTATGTAAAAGGCAAGGGAATAAAGAGGTTTTGGGCTACATATAGAGAAGTGGACAAAGGAAACGATTTTTCCATGAGGTATCTCAAAATGAAAGTAAATTTCTTCAATTGACAGAATCATAATGGACAAGGTGGGTCCACACTATTTTGCAGGGAAAGCAAGGGCCAAAAAATTCGAAATATTTTCCATCGGAGTTTCAAGCTGATCAGAAGATCAGTGATACGTTTTAGTGATTCATAGATACATTAGAAACTTCCTGACTTTTCCTTGTCATCGCTACTTCCTTACTTTGCCGAGTTTCTAGACTGGTGCCAACCATGTCAAAGTTATGAATTGCAAAAATTCAGCACCGCTGCCTGTCATTGAGAGGACCTTGGAGTCTGAGCCAACTATTCTTGATTCTTTCTAAAGGTAGATTTTGATTTCATTTGATTCCCCGTTGACTATGTTTTTTACATTCTATTGAAAGTCAATAAAAGCTTCTTCACTTCTTAACAACAAACATTTACATCTGACCCCTCAGTAACGGGTAATATTCAAATTCTTTGCAAGTCTTGAAATTTTTCTTACAAAATAAAGTTCTTTTAAAGTTCTTTGTAACAGATTTACCTCTCTTGCAATTTGAATATACTTACCAATAACTCCTTTCCGCTATCGAAGTCTGCTTTGAGTTGAACACCTAATTCTCCTTCTGGCATTTTTAAGTCTTCACGAAGATCTCCATTGTCTGACATCAAACACAGATAGCCATCATCAGAGATATCTGTTAACTGGAGCATAACATAATCCATCAGAGACAGGAAATATAGGGGAAGTAAAGTAGAAAGTTGGAAATAGGTCAGGGGCACCCACTTTCTTCAGATTTTATTAAACTCTAAATGAATCCTGTTTCCAAAGAGATCCTACTTTGAAAATGTCAAAAATTGGACCAGATTGGAAGGATATTCATAGCAGACATTGATGATGTAGCCAGGCAGGGGAAACAGCGTTTGCTAATTGGCTAAATGCTTATTTGGCAATGCCTTGCGACGTCAACTCGACGGTCATCCTTTAATTGGTAAGATAATCATTAGCTCTTTCCCCCGAAGAAATGATTTAATGAAAATTTTAATGAGCTTTATGTTCTATTCTTGAAATTTTATGCAGGCAAAACTTTACTACAACCACGCCCCCCCCCCCCCCAAAAAAAAATAAAAATTGACACTGATCCATTGGATTAATATGGTAACAAAATGACTAGGCCTATCAAAAAGGATTTTCAAAAGAATGTATGTGTCCACAAAGTGATGGGTCTTTACACTTAATTTTGGTACCATGATATGATGTTTAATATTAAACAGGGGAAATGGGAACCTAGTAGATCAAACCATCTGTTAAACAATGCAGGACTCAAAAGAAGTAAAACCATCAGCGAGTTCTTGGAGATTCTCTCGATTTTTCCATTTTATCAACATGGACATCTCTTATGTAAATTATCACCGATTGGATTACCCTCCCCCCCCCCTTCTTATGGGCAAACTCAAGTAGTACCGATATTAGATGAGGCAAATAACAACACCAAAAAGCTTTCTCTTTCGTTTACAACTCATTTAACTCACACTGACTATTACTTTAAAACATTTCTTTGAGCTTTTATTCGATGAAAGTTGTTCTTGACTTACCTGATAATCTTCACGCTTTACAAATGGAACGTCCATGTTGTGAGTGGATGGACAGATATCTTCATACTTCTTTCCAGAGAAAATATCAAGACCAACCAAATGCACTTTGGCGTGACCGTGTTTACCAGTTTTAGAGGTTGACATGTCCACGATTTTACATGGACGAGCCTGAAAGAAATCACATCATCAATTAGAGATTTAGAAATGCATTGAAAAATGACATGAACTTCTGTGACTTATGACATAACACTATAGATAAATTGCAGTTTTTTAGATTCTGACATGGAGAAATTTTTTCTCAAAATTGATGAGAACATCGGAGAATTGGAAAAATTGACGATACAGAGACAATTTGACTTACAAGGTCAAGTTTGGTCACACCGATAGAACTTAGATTGTACAAATGTCATTCGAATTTTCGCCATTAAACCAACATTGATTGTTAATACTTATATCAAAGGTGAAACTACCAAACCATGTGTCTCCTTTGCAGAGGTTAAAAATCTGTTTCCATTTAATTTTTTAAAAAAACAAATCAAGATAATTCCATGAAGTTTTCACAGAGAAGAAAAATCATAGAGGTCTTCAAGAACTGATGCTAAGTAGTTTTCTATTTAAAAAAAAGTATGACAGGAAGTCTGCGATGTCACAGAGATACATGGTCTCACACACAGCAAACCAAGAGTACATGATCTAGTAGTTTCACTAGTGGTATCTTGTTAGGGAGATGATTTCTAGACGTCGCGCAGCATAAGTATTCAGTTTTCCTTGTAAGATTTTGAAGAGAAAATATTTTGCTCAGTGCTTGAATTCAAAACTTTCCTGGTGATTCATTGAAGTTCAGAGTTGAAAAAGTACGATCACAGTGTCTCGTACAATGAAACAAGTTTTAGCAAATAATGCTAGATTTGTCTTATTGCATTGCTGCTTCATATTTCAACATTTCGTACGTTATATGCAACACTTAAAATTAGTTCTATCCGCAATTATTATTGACTCAATTTTTCCACCAAAAAAAAAATAAAAAAAAAAATAAAAATGCCACTCAAAATGTTCAAGCTTTGGTTCTTTTAACTGAAAAATTTTTCCAAGCTCTTGCTACCAAAAATTGAGCTTAATGATCGGTTATAGTAATAAGAATGAAGCAGATATGCGGATACATTACTGCACTCAGTACAGTCTTTCCGACTGAGCCATAAACTAGTGGGTTCCCTAAAAATCAGCACATAAAATGTAGAGAGAAGTTAAAATGATGAATGTTGATGGCCAAAGTGAGAAACCAAGTATCTTCATTATCATGTTTCAGAATTCCCGCTCCCTTTTTATTATTTTTTTAGAAACAACACAACTCCAAAGCTTCGTAAATTTTTACAGAATAATTTATGAACACAGAGGAAAAATCGTGGAAGTTTTCAAGGAATGACGTTGGCTAGTTTTCCAAAGAAAGAGAGAAAAAAAAGTGTGCTAGTCCGCAACATTGCAATTAATGGTTTTGCACTTTGGCAATGGATACGGGAAATACCATTCTGGCATACTTAGTTTACAAATTTCATGATGAAGTAAAAATTCAAGAAATCATGGAAATTTTTCAGGAACACTAACTACATATCTCGAGGCAAATTCCAAGGATATTAGCGAAAAATCGATGCACTTGCAGGCAATTGAAATCAATCTGGATAGTGACAGTAATAGCATATACATGATGCTTCTGAAATGAATCAGAAATATTGGTTTCATACTGCAAAATATTTTCTGAATGATCCTTTCAGAAATTGTATATTTATATAACACTGAGGTGGAAACTGGACACACTTGCGATAAGTACCTCTGTGTGTTCAGATCAAAATATCGCTTCATAAACCCTTCTCTTGCTTAACAATTTAAGTCATAATCTGGACTATAAATCAACTAAAGACTTTCTGATTTCCTGAGGATTGTGCATGAGTCAATAATCCTATAGGACAGACACAGTTTTATTACATATTGATGGAGCATTGGCTCCTTTCAGAAAGAAATGCCTATTCTGTTTGACATCCATGATGACCTGCTTCTTCAAAATGTTGCTAACAGCTAGATCTCACTCATCAAGTGCTTGAGGCATCAAGTCTTTTTTAAGTTGCCACCCACCGATGGTGCCATCTAAATGCACACGATAGGCTGAAGAGGGGCAGTTATTTAAGATTGGCCAGAAGCTTACTTCTGCCTGAAATGATCAACAATAGATACAGTTATTCTAACTTTTTTAGAGTACGCAGGAAACTCAAACAAATTATCTCTGGGCACTTTTTCTTCATTTTAAATAATTGCAGCTGAAAGACAAGCCGCCCCTGACAAAAATTTTACACCCATGCAAATAACTACCGCACAGGTCAACCTTCTTAGCACAGGCACTATTCTCCATGGAGCTAGATAATTTTATGGGAAATATGGTGAGCGTTAAGTCACCCCAAGGCTAATTACGATGTTTCCGTACTGAATTTAAGAAGCTGACTCAAGGAGCTGACTTGCACTATAAACAGTTCTGAATGACCAGAAATCAACACATAGGGCAGGGTAAAAACTAGAACATCATAGACTATGTAGATTGGGATCTTTTGTAATCAGAACTTTGTCATCACTCTGATGATCAAACTGGAATAGGACCTGATGTAATTTAAACTAATAGTGACACCCGTCAACTTCAGCCAAGTCCAACCGGCACACCCACCAAAATTCTATTAGCAACTCGATAGTGGGCATGATGTGCTCCAAAGATAAATAAAACATTATTTTCACGTGAATCGTGCCCACAACAATTATCATAATTTACTAATTAAAAACAGGGAAGAGAGATGCAAGTAGGATGATTGACACTATAGTGCAGAAAACTTCTTGCACCTATGACTGAGCAATTATCGGGAGAAATAAGGTAGACAAGTGACTTGCGCATACAAATTCAGTGACAAATTCAACTGAGGTATGTATCAACATCCTTGCATGTGGCACACTTTTCGAGAGGCCTCGGTTCGGAACTTCCAGGATGGCGAAAATCACGCAGATGAGTATAAGATGTCATTGACCAGTCTACACTGTGCTCATAAAAATGGCAGAAATTCCAAGTTAATACGAATGAGGTTAGAGTGTGGTAACGGCAGCACATGCAACGCATTAGGTACGAGGAAGTGAACACCTGCTTGAAAACATATGCACTGATTGGGTAAACTCCTTTGCTTTCATTCATAGTGGGGCATCAAAAATCGCTGAGAATCACCGGGGAATAAAGCTAAATGAGAGGAAACTCTTACCTTGAGCATTACAAAACCGTTCTTCCGCAGAGCAGAACATTGCATAGGGTAAGTGGTAGAAGCACCGGAATCACCAGTTTCAAAATGTGCTTCAACATCAGCCATGGTGGAGTGTAGGAAGAATTAAATCTTTCAAAAGAATCTGCGGAAAAAATAAAAACCACTAGATTTTAGATGAGCAATCAGAGAATAGTCAAAACTGTTGAACAGAGGGAAAAGGCATGGGCCATTGTAGGCTGGGCATAGTATAGTAGGCTTTAAGTGGGGCACAAATTTAAGTTCAGAATTCCGTAAAGCCAGGGCTTCGGGACTCAAAACTTGGTAAAAAAGATGAGAGAATACTAAAAATTGAGAGCTGAACAACTACAAGAATATAAGAACGTGGCGGGAATGATAATCCATTGTTATTTTCACTTCGTATCTGCGCTTTCGTGTTGCCTACCGGTTGACACGAGTTCGGAAAACGGACGCAAAATTACCGATTGCTGCCGCCTAGAGGTTTTCACGTATCGATAGTAACTTAAATTAGTCTAAAATTTTAAAAACTATGTAATAGCCTTGAGAAAAAAATAGATTTTAAGAATTAATAAACTTTACTCACGTGTTGATAAATGGCTTTCGAACTGGTGATTTTCAGAGGTTGGCCGGAATTTGAGAGGTGGTCTAGTGGCAACAGGAACTGTTGCAAATGAAACCTCGTTCGCACAGAATATCTAAATGCATAGAGGAGTCACTTTTTCTTCTTGCCCTACGATCGGCGTTAGTTCTAATAACTTTGGTCTGAACCAACTTGATAACTTACATTAGCAAAGAAGCATTTCTTGTCAATACATGCTTTTCATGTGACTGAAACTCGGCAAGTTGTATTTGCCATTCTATTCGTGCATCTGATTGAATTAGGATTACTTACAGCGTGCTAAAGCGCATGGTCTGCACAACGCCTTACTTATCCTGCTGGCGCCAATGTAAGCTTTGTTGCCGATGTCATTTTTGAAGGAACTTTTTGTACTTCGTAGATAGGGACAATCAAATCAATGATCCTCAAGTTCTCATTTCGAAATGGACTGCTCGTTGCTGCTTTCTTATGGTATCTTACGTCTTTCTAAAAGTTTCGTTCTAAGTTTATAGACATTTAATCTTTCATGTTGATCTGGATTTCAGGGCTGAAACCAGCAAATTCACAGTTTGGAAAATATATCTGCTTCAGGTACGTGCCGAATTTTTAAGTTTAAGTGGGTATTTTTTTTCTCTTTGTTTTTATTCGTTGTCGTGGATAAACTAATCTAATGAACCAGGTATTTGGTTCAGTCATAAATGGTAAATGCGACGGTTAATAAGTATTCAAACACATAGGTGTGATAAGTAAGTAATTAGCATAGAGTACAATAGAGTCGCAAAGTACTGGATCGCCGATGAAGTCACTTTTCGAGGCTGTTTTGTCCAGTTCTCCGGAGACTAGTGTGCGGCGACTAGCGATGACGCATACGCAGAGACTCGCGCTCAGCGCTCCCCACTCCCGACAGTCCCGACTCGGCTCCGTTCGTCGGCTAGACACACACTGAACCAGCTAAAATAAGTAGGCCGGTAATAAGTCTGAAATTGAGTCCATATATGAATATTATCTCGGAGTAACATACATTAATGGATTCATTATGGCTTTGAATATCTATTTCAAGCAAAATTTGCACAAATTAATACCGATGGAATTAAAAAAAAGTCGAAAAAACACAAGCAGTTGTTGATTTCTCCATAAGCCACCGTGTAAAAAAATGCCGGTTGGTTCACACTTGGTATAAGTCAGAAATTAAATTCCTATATGAATTTTATCCAGGAGTAATATACATCAATGGATTCATTATGACTTTGACTATCTAATTATAGCAAAATTTGCACAAATTAATATCGATGGAATTAAAAAATGTCGAAAAAACACGGGCAGTCGTTGCTTTTCCCGTAAGCCGCCGTGATAAGAAATGCCGGTTGGTTCACACTTGGTATAAGTCAGAAATTAAATCCCAATATGAATATTATCCAGGAGTAATATACATCAATGGATTCATTATGGCTTTGACTACCTTTAAATAGCAAAATTTGCAAAAATTAATGCTGATTGAATTATAAAATACCTAAAAAACACAAGCAGTTCTTGATTTCTCCATAAGCCGCCGTGTTACAAAATGCCGTTGGGTTCGCAAATGGTTCACTATTTTCGGAGCACACGCGGCTCGGAAACGCCTGTTCATGGATTGGCTTCATCGCCGCTCCAGTACTTTGCGACTCTATTGTACTCTATGGTAATTAGCTATGTTTATGCGAGCCTCTTAACCTAACTTCAATCGAAACCTGAGTTTGAAACCAAGGTTCAAATCACGGTATAAACGATACGGAACTAACGAAATGTAGGTTTCCGAAATTTGTGTTTGAAACCTTATTTTACACTAAAGACTAGGTTTTCGCACTCCGCATAAACGAACCGGAGGTTGAAATTAGTTGAAATTCGACTTCAAATGCGATTTTCAGGTGCGCGATCGGCAATATGGCGGATTTATTATCATACCGTTCGTAAACAACTGGTGCTTATCCCACGATTTAGCTTTAATTTTGCTATTATTCAACATTTTTTACAATCATAATTTTACTATAATTGTTGCTTAAGCACTTTTATGTGATTCCTTCAGTTATATGTGGCTTACTTATCCTTATTTAGCTAAACGTAGGACGTTATTTTCTAGTGAAGGTGTTTAGTGTCAGATGGAATCCAGGCTTATTACTGCTTTTTCAGATTATTCTTGCAACTCTAATCAACATTTTATGACTACAGAAGCAAAGCAAGCAAAAAGCTTTACAGGCTACAATTGAGTAATAGCCTTACCCACCAGTTCATCATCTGCGGAGAACTTTTTTACTGCTTCCGCACGATTTGCCTAGGATTTCAAGATAAGGCACCCTGCTTCCCTTTAAGTAGTGCACCGAATATTTTCATTTCAATCTACCGATTAAATCTAAAATCTGATCCAATCAGAGCTGCATAGCTCTTGAATTTGTGTGTTATCCGTGTACGTATTTCCTGATTGTCCTACTGGAAGTGTGACTCCAGCCACAACCGTGACCTGCTGACTTATTTCTTTGATCCAATCTCTTGTAAATGATGACTCAAATTCTGAAGCCATCATTTATTGAAACTAGTTCAAAGTTATTGCTCCAAAGTATCGTCACTCTTCTCATGCTGATGCAGAAGGAAGGAGATTCTTCGGTGAGTGCTCTGTGATCCAAGATTTTCAATTTGAGATAAGAATAAGGTTTTTATTGAGGCGTGTAACAATTTTTGGTCGTTGAACCACTTGTCATAATTGAGCTTTGGCGTTAGAGATGCATCAACTGTGGAAAGTGGCTCTGCCTGTGCAAAAATATCTTGTGACAGCAGTGAATGTTAGTAAATGCGCTTTACAGATAGACTGAGAGCTCCAGATTCCAATCTACCTGAATAATTAAATTCAGAAGGATTTTTGAATTGAGTTCATATCGAATCTCAGTGGGAGAATAATATACAGTCTAAGCGAAAGAATATCAATGGTAAGGTTGGGTTTGTGTCTTAGGTTAGTGAAATGCAATGGCAGGTTCTGAAATCTTGTTTGACAGTTGCTCCTTACATGAGTCACCTTTGAAAATCAAGTTTAAGAAAAACACACATAGGTAGGCAAACAGTGGTAGGTAGCTTGCCTATTTTTTTCCTGTCTTACTCATGGACTCGGAGAGCAGTCGGAAAGAGGGGTGAGAAACAGGATTTCAGCGCGTGTCTCTGGGAATGTGGAAATTCAAAATTTGTGAAGCGTCACCAGTTTGTTGAGATTGTCACCGTCCGTTGCCTCAAGAGGATTTAGACGCTTCTGCTTCAGCGATACATTGTTAACCTATCAATATCTGCTTATTTTGATCATATCTTGAAGGAGGAATTCCCATAAGTATATCCCGATTCTTTATTTGTTTCACTACAATAATGGCAGACATACAATCTTTACGACAGCATGGAGTGAAGGTGCGGTGCTTTACTGGATTAGCACTCCTACACTTTCAATGCGTATATCTACCTACTGTAAGATCATTAGAAGCTCAATCAACAACATGATGAATTTCTGCACCTGCCAAAATTATTTTTAACATCACTAAAAATTACCTATGGCAACTTTTCTGAACTCAGAATATAAGCTCGACCATGATTTGGAGGGTTGTTGAGATTAGGTATTCATTCAATTTTAAAGATGAACGTAAAATGATTAAACATCTACTGTCATTTTTCCAACTGTTGCTCATAAAGTCAGTAAAGGCTTTTCTAGTGAAGATGAAGCCTCCGCTTATATATTGTGGAAAAATTGAACATACACAGGATAAAAGAGTAATACCTAATAATTTATTGAATCAATTCATAGTGGAAAAATGAAGTATAGCTTGTGAAAATAGAGTGTGAAAATGGCGCCAACATGAAATTCAAGTTCAATCGAAAATATGCGCATAAACAGCGCCAAAATCGGAAAGTTTGATTTCCCGCGAAAGTCGGGTTACAGCGCCCGCATAAACCCGACGGAGGAAACTTGCATTACAAACTCGGGTTTCGTGAAACCCCGGTTTCGAGCCTCGCATAAACGTAGCTATTGTTTCGAAGTTGATCAATCGCGACCATTAAATTTTAATGGCCGGATATACCTAAGAACCAAAATGCATTTTTCCCTCAAATTTTTACTTCATTTTCAGTAAACAGAGGTACGGAAAGCAATGGATCATGTTTCGCACAGTGTGGAAATTGGGATTTTCTCCTATTTTTGAATGTTTGCGTACGGGTTGCATGCTCTAGCCCCTGAATAATATGAAATAATTCACAGCATCGTGAAATTTCATGTGTTATTTCACTGAAATTTCTAATCTTTCATTTCTTTCTTACGTTTCATGCCACTCTGGTCGTAAATGAATAGTAGATGAATAGATGATGACTCGGCACTCGGCAGTTACAACCTGTTGTACACACTTACACCAACAAATCCACCCTCATAGAGAAAAAAAAGGAGGTGTTTGCATCTTGAGGATTTGTACCCACCTACGTCATCACTGTAAACAAGACGCTCGTTGAGGGTTATGTTGCCGCTGTAAAAACGGACCATAATGTCCGATTTTTTTACTTAAATCAACTCTTTATATAATTTCAAGAACTTTTTATAGAATGACTTTTTCCCTTAAATTACACCATTTCCAAGAAAATCGACGGGATAAAAACGTCGCTGTACCCACTGACGTCATCAAAGCTATAGATACTCTATGAAAAATTCCAAGATGCCCGAAATGCAAACACCTCCTTTTTTTTCTCTATGATCCACCCTCACCTACACTACACATACTCTATTCCGCGCGAACCGGCAACCGGCGAAATGGAAACCGCCATAGAGAAAAAAAAGGAGGTGTTTGCATTTCGGGCATCTTGGAATTTTATATGACTTGATGACGTAGGTGGGTACAGTGTGAAGGGGACGTCCCTGTACCCAGCTGTACCCACCTACGTCATCAAGTCATCAAAATACTCCAAGATGCCCGAAATGCAAACACCTCCTTTTTTTTCTCTATGGGAAACCGCTATTTTCTTAGTAGATCGTGATCGTGCGTCTTCTGGTTCTGGTCCTTCGCCTCGTGCGGCGTGCGTGCCTCGTGGTGCTCGTATAGCTCGTATTGTATAAATGGCGCTGAAGGAAACATTTCTCATACCGTCCGTGCCCGTTTTTGTGCAGTCAATTCTAGTGCAAGAATGTGTCGATACACATGTAAACCGTGCATGACCAGTCTCAAGAATGGAGGAATCGCCTTGCTCCCGTCCTGTGCCTGTGATCAACTTCGTTTCGTTCTCTGGCTTGGTTTTCCTGATTCTGGAGTCAAGGTTTGTGATACTTCACTCGCTACTGATTTCAATTCTACCCTTGAACTACTCCTTTATTATACCTCAACATTGCACCCTATCTTACTCTCAATTTCGCTTTCTGTCCCGTAAGCAGGTAGATATTTGCAATCGATAGGAAAAGCTATGAGCTTCAAGAGACCAAGGGAAGGGAAAATAAAATGATCCTTTCGTTCAAAACCGGCGGTTGTTTTAGACTAAACAGGAGAAAGACAGAATGAAGTGCTAGATCATTCATGAATCAATCCATGCACTTCAATGCCTCTTAATCGAACAGTATTTTCACCTTGTAACAGTAACGATGTGCAACAGTTGAGCCGAAGTGTCGTTCCTGGGGTTGCTATATCGATGGTGATACTATTAAACTATTTATCTCGTATGCAGTGTCTAGAACATGGGAAAGAAAAGAATAAACAAGTGTCACATGAAGTAGGCCCATTGGTTACCATGTAAATTTCTATTGAATGGTGCCATTCTCTGGTGTTACGTTTGTCTATTCTTTTCTTTTCCCCAATTCTAAAAATCTTTGCTCCTGGTTTATCCTTCAAAGAAAAAAAATCAGTATTACACCTTGAAGTTTTCTTAGAACTTGCCTTGCATAGAGAAGATAGTTACAGAAGTTTCTAAGAACGGACGTTGAATGGTTCTTCACCTAAAATTTAAAGCACAACAGGAAGTATGCTAAGTCGCAAACGGAGGTATGCCGTTAGGTAGTTTCACCATCGATATTTTTATCCCTTAAAGACTGTAACAGTAACTAAGGTGTGCGATGTAACTCAAGTACACTTGTTTATTGTTTATCCCAAGAGCTGGAAACTTGAATTTATGCATTTGAAAAACATCAGTACCTATCAAGGTATGTTTTACGGGATATTTTATGTGAAAACAAACATTGTGTCCTCAGAAAGACACACCATGCCTCAATGCACGGTCCGTACTAATGTTAAATGTACTCAATGAACTAGTCAAATTGAACATACTGAAACAAACACGGCTGATTCTCCGTTTTATTTAATAGTTTATTGTGCTTAATCTATTGTTGAAGTGAGTATTTGACTCAGTTATTTACATGTTATTATTATTCACTCATTCACGTTCATCTAAGAGGCTAAGGTCATTTTCAAAACTTATACTTGATTCGATTGATGGTCCATGATTTGACTCTTGGGTCAGTCGTCAGCGGACATGTACTGAACACCTTCCATCAAGTCACTTGATGTACCAGCTTATTCATCGTCTGATACTTCCTTAGGTTCATCAGGATCACTAACATCTTCATCTTCACTTGATGAGTCATTTAGATTGATAATGAATAGTTCCTGTTCTCCTATCTGGTCAATTATAATGAATTAAAGTTAATTGGAAATTAAAAAATGTTGAGTACGTAATAGAAGTATAGATAGGTTTGGATTATATTTTTCAAAATAGGTAGGGAACAAAAATAAACTTGAAACAAAAGTAAAAAAAGAACTATGAAGAACTGGTTAATAGCAGTTTTGAATTGAAGTCAATACAGTAGGAATAATTGCTGTTTTATTAGCACTCACGGTTTCATTTTGGAATATTAGATAGTTCAAATCCCCCATTTTATTAATTTCAACATTATTTTTAAATCAAACTTAAAAAGCCAGACATTTTTACATCAAGCATGAGAGATAAGATTTTTTGAGTTGAAAGAAAATTGAGTAATATACTTGAAGATCAAAGAGATCTTTCAACCCTTCAAGACCCTTTTTTACCATCCCTCTCTTCTTTTACCAATTTCGCCCCCAATCCAGCATTTTAGCCTTCTCTTTGCATTCAACCACCACATCAATTCCATTTCTGAATACTTCGCTGTGCAATTTTCCCCCCACTTTTTTTGTGAATTCATCAGTTCGACTCTAGGTCCGTTCCATCTGATGAAAACTTCTCGACTTAAATTTTAAGTCTGCAAGGTTCTGCTGTACAGTTAGGACCCTATTACACAACCAATTTTTCCGCAAACTGTCTCGTTTGTGGGATTGAAATCTGCAAAAAGAAATAGAAAGTCAGGGCAGTTTTTAAGAATATTTTCATCGCTTAAAATTTGACATGTTATTTTATAATTGAGCTTGTACGTTGGCTTTAGAAGAAAGTTGTGGAAATTCTTTCTTTACCACTACCTTAGTTCATATCTGGTTAAGATTTAACCCTCTGAACCTGAACTAACAAAGGACATCTTCGAATTGAAATTAAGTGTCTCGGTTTTCCATGCGGCATTTTTCCCTAGCATGGCAGTAGTGGCCACAATGGTTTCTTTCACATTTATTTCATTCATCAGTGCAGCATGAATTTGCACTGGTTAGGTTCACCGTATCGAAGTTTCATCAGTTTTTTGGCGACAGACATTTTGTCACGCCTTAACTTATTACTTGCATCCCAAACAAAATATTCCATACTTACATTCGCATCCACTGCATCTACGGGTTTCCCTGCACTGAAATCGACATCCACATCCAGTGGTTTAAAAGTGTTTTTCAAATTTTCTACTGCTTTCAAAAATCTTAGTTCAGGGCCTGTTTTGGAGATTAATTCAGAGGCTAATGCATCCGTAAAAAGTGGTAAATCTTCAAATGTAACTTCGTCTTCTGAAATGCAGGGCGTAAAAGCGCAAACATTCATTTGTTCGGAAGGTCATTGTAAGAGGTAAACTAATTACTGTTCTGAAGTTTTGACTCATACGCTCTCTTGTGAAATGGAAATATTAATAACTAGCGGAAAGCCCGTGACTGAAGTCACGGGTCTAGATGCTTCACCAAAAATTATTAATTTAATAACGGGGAGCATTGGGCCGATATTGTTTCGGGGATGATACCACTATTCGACCACATTAGAGCTTGTTTTGCCTGAGTGAGCGTGCCATTTCACGACGATACCGCTATTCGACCACGCGGAAGTTTCTGTTGCCTACACTGAAATTGAAGGCGAAATGAAATGACGTTATTTAATCATCTCATAGAGTACATAGAGTCGTAATGTAAATGGGAGAGCTGGCGCCATGTTCTGCTCGACGAATTCCGAGCCCGGTGTGCGCCGAGTTCGGGTCGCTTTTTCGATACATTTTCGATCCAAAATGGCGGTGTGGAATACGTGGTTATTCCTATCACCTTTGTTGTTGTTGTTGTTGTTGTTGTCATCGGATGGCCGGGTACCCGTGTATCGCAAACAATCGATTATGTATCGAAAAAGTGACCCGGCGTCACACAGGAGTCTCGGAATTCGGGACATGGAAAATGCTCAAAAGTGGTGCCAGCTCTCCCAATTACATTACGACCCTATGTACTCTATGAATCATCTCCAGTTTGGTGAAATGCTATTTTTAAAAACATTCCAAGTAACCGTGCACTGTAACCGTGGAGTGATAGAATTTTCGGCTGACCATTCTTTCAGGAAATTTTTCAAATCCTGTAATTCGTCAGGCGGCATATCTTTTACCGTTGATTTTGCTTCATTGACATAATAGGCATAAAGTTCTTCAAAATCATCGTCGGCGTCTTGTTCACCTTCGTCTGAAGAGTGCAGATAATTCTGCTCGGCTTGATCGAAGTGAAGCCAATTAAAATCAACACTTTCATTTCCATCCGATAAATCAGGATTCGGATCACCATCAAATGATGCAGGCTCAGCAAATGCAGGTCAGTATTCTTCCAGCAGTATTCTTCCTCCTTTTCCCTTTCTCTCTTTTCCGGAACAGATTGCTAATTCCTGGGTATTTTACCTTCTGACTTAATTAGTGATGCCACTTTTGCCACACATTCCCAACATCGATTTTTTCACGGAAAAAATCGATAATATCGAATCGATTTTCCGTCCTCGATTTTTCGGCCAGAATCGATTCTTCCGCTGCAATTAATCGATTTTCGATTTTTTTTTAAAATAAGGAAACAAGTAAATTCTGTATCGCCAAAACTTGTGTTTCGGTCCGCTTGATATATATTTTCTCTCTGTTTTTGTGGAAGGGTCACTCGCACATGTGCTTCTTCAGCGCGATTGCAAAATTCTCCGGGCTGGGTATGCAACCCGCACTGAAATACTACTGAAATGACGGCGTTTCTTTTTGGCCGCTCTTAGCGAGCAACCCTGGCCGATTCCACGCATGACTTAAACTAGATTCACGTCAAAACTAAAACTAATCATGCCACTTTTACGACCGATCGACTAAAATAATTAATCAATAGCAAAACACTCGAGGAGGAATATCCTGTATTTGCCGTGATTATTGCGGCGATTATCCTGTAAAATCTTTTTCTTTTCTTTTTTTTTACGTAACAACTAAAACCATCGCTCATTTCCTGCGATTCTGGGAGATGAAAATAACGTATTTGTTAAGGATTTTAAGAATCCGCCGGAAACTTATTGCGATATTGAGATGTAATCAGCGTAATTTCTCACTTTCAACAAGCGGAAATGAAGCGAGCAACTATTCGAACTGCGGAGTAGGTATTTGGTATCACGCGAAATTGAAGGAAAATCATGGGTTTTCGCCTCTCGCAAATCTTCGACACTTATGAGCACTTTGCTCACATCGATGAAAGACTCGAGTAGTTTCCGCGGTATTGAGGTGAAATATTTTTGATTTTAATTAGGAGAATCCTGTATTATTTTAACTTCCTGAAGTTGAGAAGTGACCTCTGTCGGGCATTCACTTTGAGAGCCATCATTTCCAACTTACGGCTTGGTGAAACGATTTTTTAGGAGTTTAAAACACTACACAAGAGTAAAATTTAAGATTCTAAAAAATTTAAAAAACTTTTAAGACAATTTTTGAACCACTCACTTGCATAAAATCTTCTTTTCAATACGGATCTAACGGGAGTAAATAACAGACTGTTTACAACAATACACTCGAGATGTGACAACGATGGAGGGACGGGAAATAATCCGGGACCGAAATCAGCTGATTGGAATTGACCAGTCGCGCCGATGATGGAGGGCAGGTAACCTCCGAAACGCGTCCGCTTCCGTGAAAAGAAGATTTTATGCAAGTTACGGCTTGGTTTCTGGTCAAAGTAAATTCTCAGTACCCATTTTCTAGAATTAGCTTTCCTGCTGAAGCATCCGTCATATTATCATGTCCGTGTGAAGCAGTACATTCATCATCTCAACGCAATTACTCAACATCAATTCTTGAAATTCGTGATTTTTCGTTGCCGTGCAAAGAAAATTCTGCGAAAACTTCAGGGAATGATATTGATGTTTTCTCCTTCAAAAAAATTAAATATGAGCGGAGATTTTTATACACCGCAATCGAGAAACGTAGTCTGGTATTGTCTCAACATCGATTCGTTACAGGACACTATCAGCCATTAAATTATCCAAAATAGTTTAAAAAGCATTTATATTTACTGTCAGCAAAGGCCACGAGCCACAGAGGAAATCCTGCAAAACTGCCTGCAGCACCCCTGGTTCTTACCACATTGGATGTTTCGTTTGATTGAAGAACGCAACGTTTATCAGTATATTCCTCGATTGATAATCACAAGTTGTCAGAGTCATGTACTTTGACTTTATAATCAGCAGCGAAGCATGTGAATTTCGTATTCTTCACCAGCACAACAAAAACATCTTCATCAGAGTTTAACCTTGATTTTTCGTTGTCTAGTGTTTTTTACCTGACCTAATGGAGAATTTGCAAGGGTCTGAAATTTGATGAATTTCCTGTTTAAGTGGAATCCTCTGAGTGAACTGAACACGAAGATACCCTTGATTCATAAATTGAGCAATTATTAGAGGAGATATGACAAAATAACCGATTCTGCTAAAATACATGTGTTTAAATGGGAAATGCCGCCAGATGACGTCACAAGGCGGCACATTTTCTCACTTTTAAATCAATTTTTCTCCAATTTCCCATGTCAGAAAAAAATTATGAAAAATGTTGCGAACTCAGCTCATTAGGCACTTTCAGATGAAGCAATAAAAAAATTGCGTGCAAATTCTCCATTGGTACTTCAGGAAGTAAATCGAATTTTGGCCTGATATACAGATCACCTGGACATTCGTGATATACTAATTCTCCCGTTACCTCTTCTGCAAAGAATCAGCGAAGTTTACCATTTTCGCCAAAATATGATTTCATTTAAAATGTCTAATTTTTATCGAAGGATTCTTTTACTTCAGAAGAGAGTAAAAGGCAGTCCCAGTCACTGTCAATCTTGAAACCCTCTCTGACGTACCCTGGTAGAAATAAGCGATAGAGGCGCACGGAGAAAAAAACTTCGTGCGTGGGACCCGAAGTTTAGGTCATATGGATCTCTGAAGTTTTCGAATTGAGCATCTGAACACTTTAGATCTAGCTGTCGAGGTTCAGATCCCACATCTGAAACTTCAGTTCTTACATCTGAAGTACTTCGGTTTTCACATCCGAAAAACTTCGGTTCTCACATCTGAAGTAAGAACTGAAGTTTCAGATGTGTGATCCGAACCTCGACAGCTAGATCTAAAGTGTTCAGATGCTCAATCTGAAAACTTCAGAGATCCATATGACCTAAACTTCGGGTCCCACGCATGAGGTTTTTTTCTCCGTGCGACAGGAAAATCTAATAGCCAGCTGTAGGATTTTGCATCGCCCCTAGAGCTGGCTATAGGAATGGACCACTAGACAAGGTACGAATTTCAGAACTCTGATACATGTTCCGTAACTAAAATTTCACGTAGAGCACGATGCGCACAATGAAAATTATCGAAATCAACTCCTCACAACGATATTTAATGATTCTTGATGCGTGAATTCAAACCACCCGCTCATGAAAACTCAATGCTCTACGTGATTCACATCGCGCGCTAAACGATATCATTACAGTCTCTGCGCAATGTAAAAATCTGGCAACCTCAATCTTGACGCTTTGGCTCTGCTATAGCAAATTGCCTATAGTTTGAACAACACATGGTGGGAAATGAATATTGCTCGATTAAGAAACTTGCTGAGACCGTTGTCGTGCGCGATTTGACTCACGTAGAGCTTTGAGTTTCTTGTGAGCGGGCAGTTCAAATTCCTCGTAACCAATGTGAAATGAAAAGGTTAATATCTTCGTTAGGAGTTGGTTTCAGTAATTTTCGTTGCGCGAATCGTGTACTACGTGAAATTTTGGTTAAGAAACATGTATCGGAATGCTTAAATTCGTACCCTAGTGGAAGTCAGCCTTGTGCAGGTCCGTGCGGCGGAAGGCTAGGTCCGTGCAAGTCCCCGTCACCTCGTGCAGCCATCTGCGAAGGATGGGATTCCCGAAATTATGCCTTTGTTTCGCTTCCCTCTGCACGGGCTCACGGGAGGTGACGGGGACTTGCACGGACCTAGCCTTCCGCCGCACGGACCTGCACAAGGCTGACTTCCACTAGGGTACCTTGTCTAGTGATCCATTCGTATCGCTTTTATATCCGGACTGTAAACTTTGTATCGCCGGTGATAAAGCGACCTATTGTCGCTCCTGCTAGCGATGGAAAAGCCGATAGTCGCTACTGCTAGCGCTAGAAAGGTACAGCTCGGTGATTGAGTCGCTGGCAGTGGCAGCGGCAAGCCTCTACATATAATATGCACTCTTGCTCAGCGAAGTTTCCCCGGAGAAATAAGATAAGTCTGGGAAATTTTCGAAAAATTTAAAAAAAATGGACATCTTCGAAATTCCGCCTCCTCTGCAGAAAACGGAAACCCTTCGGTTCCTTCTAGTACCCAACTTTCAAATAATCGCCTATGGTCGAATTGATAGCGTCCCAGACACATTCTCTGATCTTTGCCGCAACCATAAAAGGTTCATCGCGAATGGTGTCTTCAACGTACGAGATACATTTTTCAAAAGGAATAGGACGAAAGTTTGAGGATTCGTTTCAGCTGAATTTAAAGAAAAGGCACAGAGATCATATGCCCCAGACACATGACACGCAGCACTTAGGATGGTAAAACCACATTAGACAGGTTTTCTACCCATGTGTCTTTCTGCATGGTGTAAGGCTGAAAAGTTTGACCATGTCACACATTGTAACTTAGCCAACTTCCTTTTGAGCCGTTTCGCAATCTCTTTAGCATTGCGTTTGTTCCTGGCTCCTTTGCCTTTTCGAGCCTTCAATTGGTCTTTCCGACCTTTACCGGTAGTAGGGGTAGCAATCTCATCTTCGGACGACATGTTCGAAGAATTGAGTAAGATACCTCGTGCACACGGACACGAAATTTACTCTTTCTCTGCATTTTTCTTTTGATATTTCAAAGCAGAAGAAATGAATTTCAGGGTGTTTTTGATTATAATTCTTAACAGCCTTTTGATTGAGTTGGGGATTTTCTTTTGGTATATTTTTTAAAAGATTTTTGAGTAATCTCAGGATTTTTTTAGGTACATTTTTTTACTGATTTTTGATTAACCTCAGGATTTTTTTAGGTATATTTTTTTTAGTTAAGTTCAATTGATTCACACGAATTTCATGTCCAACTCTATATCCTCTTTTCTTCTTTATAGTAGTAGATAAATTTAAAGATTAACTTTGATACGACAATGAAGGAAAGTGAGATTTGAAGTCATTCCATAAACAATTTTTATCCGATAAATTAAGTTTAAGTGGATCAAAATGGCCTGAGTATAAATCTCCAAAAAAAAGGAGATAGCCTACCTGCTCACAATTTTCATCACCTATCTTACTCATTGAACCATCTTGATAAAACACATAACATTTCAACCAAAATAACTGCGCTTAAATCTGGTTCACTCTTTTTTGTTGATGTTTTGTTCTCATGGGTTTCCTCGGAAGGCTTATCGCTACAGATTGAACTTGATTTACTTTCAGATTGAGAGTCAGCGCCCAAATCTGGCTCACTCTTTTTGGTTGATGCTTTTTGCTGTAACCGGACGAAAAGACGATCAATGAAAACTTACTCAAAACTAATCGCAGGATGTGAAACAAAAAAAGAAACCTCAAACTGATTCCTCATTAATTTTTATTTATTTAAAATTACTCACAGCCTTGTATGCATGCTCTCGCCGCATTAAAAAAAGGCCCGAAACGGCCTTGAGGAGGCAAGACCTAACCGTTTGTGTCCTTGCCTGAGCAATTCATACCCTAACCAACTGTAGGTAACCACAACAAGTGTGAGTACGGTCGTTTTGGCATGGGATGTTAGTCTTTAATCCTGATTTTATTATTTTCCCTCCACATACTAACAGACTTGCTCCATATGAGGGCATTACTGTTAAACTCTACAAAACCCAAAGTGGGTTATGGTCGTTTCAGCAATATAATACTCAATTTGCAAGCACTTAAGCAACTTTCTTTAGAGCTCCCGCATCGTATGTTGAGACAAACGTCAAAATGATCCGACCTAGCACCGGTCACCGTCACCGACCAACATAGGCCGTTGTTTACCTTCCTACGTTCTTTCCTGAAAACGTTGGTCATAAACAAACAGATTACCTTCATTCCTGCAGTCTGAATGAAACTGCTAGCTTATAGACGCTATTAGTGCAACGTCACAGAAAAGCGATATCTATCGATTTTTCCGCATTGGTAGCATTGAAAGAGGTTATGCCAATGATATTGTTTGGATCCAATTCGATATAATGGAGAATCCCTATGATGACGTCGCCACTAATAGCGTCTATAAAGGACGATTAAATTATTTACCTGGCAAATTCCTTGTGAATTTTCGGAAAATAAGTAATCAGTGTTGTCTTTACTGCAAAACTCCTTTGGTGTGACATGTATAGTGATGATTAAATGTGGATGAAGTGTGGAGTGAATGGCAATGTGATACGATGCTGGAGCGTATGGATAAGTTGTATGATTCGGAATTTAGTTTCTATTTCTAGTAAGTACTAACGTAATTATACAGACTGGTTAATGTAGGAATTACAACTGTTTGACGCGGGCAAATAAAATTTAAATTAAAAAAAAAATTAAGAGAATTTAGCAAAATAATTGGAAGGAAAATGTGAATTTGATAAGACACTTTAACACGTAGAAAGCACCATGATATATTTACAAATGTATGCACTTTTAAATCATTTTCAGGCTGCATCACTATCATTCGGAAGAAAATGAACCCCTTCCATAACTTCATCCGGCTCATCTGCGTCACTATCCCCTTTGTCATCATTGTCGTCGTAGTCGACTGTTTCTCCTACCTCCGCTGGCTCATCTGGGTCAGAATCTTCTTCACTTGAGTCTTCGCCTAGGTTGATGATGAAGCGGTCCTGCAATTCATCGACAATGACATCTTGCTCCCTGTAGAATTGCTCGAATCTTTTTGCCCGTTCGCAGCGCTTCTTCCAATCCTCCACAGTGATGGTCGCAAGCTTTTCTGTGGCTAGTCTATGGACTTCTTTCATTGTGAATTGTACATTCTTTGCTGCAACATCATCCTTCAGAAGAGCCCACATTTTTTCTATAGGGTTCAAATCTGGGTGATATGGGGGTAAGCGTAATATCACATGACCGTGTTCCTGTGCTATTCTGTCCAGTGCAAAAGTTTTGTGAAATGGCTTGTACAATTTCACTAACTTGTACACACTGAGAAAAAACTATGGCTTATAAACCTATTAGAGGTAAATATGGAACACCACTAATAGTAGTACCTCTACATATAATAATAGCACATATACCTTAGTTATGGTCTCTGTACCTTAATTAGGTACAGAGACCTTAGTATGGTTCACAGACCGAGAATCATTAGTTTATTTACGACTATTATAGGTGTTCCATATTTACCACTAATAGGTTTATAAACCATAGCTTTTTCTCAGTGCAGGTCAGGTTTGACCATAGTTTCTTCCCACGGTATGCCTTTTGCTGTTAGCCACGCTTGCATTTCCCCCTTTCTACTATTACTTGTTGGCGCCGGATCTAGTTGCCTCCGTTTCACCTCCTGCATGGACGACAATTAAGCGCTTTCCTCTGCCAATTGGCTTCATTGCTCCCTCCAAGCTTCCATCATTCCACGCGCTTGGTTTAGTGTGTGAGCTGTTTACGTACGTCTCATCGTTGTAAATAATTGGGCGACCTTCTCTCCTGTAAACTGCTATCTTTCGAAGGTACTCTACTCGCAGCAATCTAACTTCATGCTTCTCTATTAAAACCTTACGGTTGTCGACACTCTTAACCCACTTGAAGCCCAGCTCCTTTACGATTTTCAGTAAAGTGTTTGGGCAACATTGCAGTCCGAGTCTCTCCTCGATCAGTGGTTTAATCAGAGCGATGGTGGGCAGTCGCTTATCCGTCTTGTGAAAGTTATAGATTATCCTTGTAATCGCAGCTCTGTCAAAATCATCGATATTTGATTTGAAGACGGTTTTTGGGCGCTTCTTCCCTGGTGTTACAAGTTCCTCCACTGCCCCATATTGCACTGACTCCCGCTCTTTCAAAGTACGATTTAATGAAGCCTTCGAAATTTTTGTTGCCTCACAAACGCGTTTTTGTACCGCACTAACATTGTTTGAAGCACCGGCTTACTTCTCTGCTTGCATGTAATCATACACATTTAGGATTACCTCTTTGGTCTGGGACCTTAGAGCTTTGCCGTGTCCTAACTTAGACATTTTTCAGCAGCGGAAGAAAGGAAGCACCATTTCCCAATGAACAACACATGCACAATACAGAAAAGAAAAAATAATGCAATCAATCACCAACTAAATTAATTTTCCCAAAAGAATTACACTTTTATACCAGCTACAAGATTTATAGAAGCTTGCAGAAAACAGGAAAAAACAGGAAAGTTTTACTGTGATTCAATTGGCTCGCATGCATAGACATTTTCAAACCTGAAGCACGTGTATCCTGCTACTTTGATCATTATAATCTCAGTGTCATAAGAGTGAAATTAATTTTCTCGCATATATTTTAAGATGAATAAATATTTAGCTCTAAAAATTATAGAAAACGAATCAAGCAAGTGGTTTCTACCTGCTTAATGCGTTTTCTGCCCAGCAATTACCGGTTCATACCAACGCAATTCGAATTTGCCGCGCGAGTCGGCGATTCGGTGATATTTTCATGTTGGCTAGCATTGGCTAGTACAGAGTTGATGACCGTTGTCGCTGTCTGGTGCGGCATCGGCGCTACTAACCGATCTTTGACGTTTGTCTCAACATACGATGCGGGAGCTCTACACTGAGAAAAAGCTATGGTTTATAAACCTATTAGTGGTAAATATGGAACACCTATAATAGTCGTAAATAAACTAATGATTCTCGGTCTGTGAACCATACTAAGGTCTCTGTACCTAATTAAGGTACAGAGACCATAACTAAGGTATATGTGCTATTATTATATGTAGAGGTACTACTATTAGTGGTGTTCCATATTTACCTCTAATAGGTTTATAAGCCATAGTTTTTTCTCAGTGTAGCAGCCTGTAAAAAATTACAGTCAATTATTATGAGCCCCCCAAGAGATGAAAGGTGGAAAAAACGGGATGACTTGCGGCTAACAAAAGTTTCCTTTTTATTTTGGTTTGTGGGATAATCTTTTATCCCAGCATCCAGCAAATCCTCGTTACCGACAGCTTCTCTCAGTAACTGAAGGTTTCTTGCGCCCTGATTGGCCTGTGTGCAGGACCAATAAAGGCGATGGAGGGATTGATCACCGCTTCCACCAAAACACTATCATACAGGTGTTCAGAGAAAAAATTTGGCCCTGGTCCGCCGTGCAAGAAAGACATGGCCATAAATTTTCCAGCCAGATCGTAGTCATTTTCTGCATTGACTGCGTAGTACTTGCTTGTGCTGTATCCCAAATTTTTCCCAGACATGCCACTGAACATCGGAGACTCCTGAATTTGTTTCAAGCCCAGTGTAAATAATTCTCTCGTAGGCCCTCCTGTATCAACGCCCACACTGAGAAAAAACTATGGCTTATAAACCTATTAGTGGTAAATATGGAACACCACTAATAGTAGTACCTCTACATATAATAATAGCACATATACCTTAGTTATGGTCTCTGTACCTTAATTAGGTACACAGACCTTAGTATGGTTCACAGACCGAGAATCATTAGTTTATTTACGACTATTATAGGTGTTCCATATTTACCTCTAATAGGTTTATAAACCATAGTTTTTTCTCAGTGCAGTCCTTCAGTAAATTTGTCACTTTTGCCTTCTCCGTCTACTCCAATGGAGTCAGTATAAGTCACTTGGATCGGCTGGAACATATTAAAGGTTGTTCTCAGCATCTCTTCTTTTACATCTTCTAAGACAGCATTTCGGTTCACTTCAACTTCAATGTCAGTCGTTCAAATCAGTGCAAAATCAGACAGGGTCATAAACATAAATACGGGGTAAAACATAAATATATGCCTAAAAACACTTTTGCAAATGCCTCCCTGACATCCTCTTTAACTGCAGATTCTTCAAAAGCTAAAAAAGAAAACAAGGGCATTACATAAAATTCAAATTTAGTCTTGAACATTTGACCCCATGTGGTTCATAGTTTTGGCCATCATTTAACATCTAGAAGTTCAAATCAGTACTTTCAACCCCCAATCAGTTCTTTGACTGTATACTAATAACTTTGATAAAGATTCAGTTTGTTTGAATCCATCTCAAATGAATTCTGGTGCAGCTCTTTCTTCTGCATTTATTTTCATTCCTGTAGAGCAAATATTTGAATGAAAATACACTCAGTAGCAAAAATGTGTTCAATTCTGAGTAAGACTTAAATGATCTATTTTAGTATGCTAGTATTTACAGATTTTAACTTACGCTTTTTCGGGTTGGAATCTTCGACAAAAAATTCAATAATTGACTTTTCCTCCATGCCTGCGCCTAAAGATAAAATAAGAAGAAAAAATCCATTAAAAACTGTATTATGATAAAATATTAACATGACTTTTATGATGGAACAATTGATACTTCTTCTTACTCCCGAAAAATTTGAGCATGTCTCATTTTCCAAATAAACATTCATCCCTGAATAATACGTCTGAAAAGAAATTATTATCCTAAAAGGCAGCCAACATTCAATTGGACGTATTTCTATCGATCAGATTTATGTGCTGATGAGAAATATAGGGTGTGCTAGTCAGTTCTCTGGCCACCAGTGACGTCAACGGAGATGGTTGCCGTTGTTGCGGCTCCTCTTGTTGGTCATTAACTCATGAGCCCTGTCCACAATGCTCTCGTGTCAAGCCCGCAACTCTTATATCCTGCATTCAGTTGGCACATAATTCTTTTTGCTGAATTTAAAATCCCGCTTTTCCAATTCTTGAAAAAGGAATCACGCCCACTTTTACACTGTTTCTTATGCAGCTTTCAAGAGCACACCCCATATTACTCATCTGTACATAAATCTGTTTGATACAAATACGTCCAATATCAAATATCCCATTCGAATTAAAAGGTATCCCACAATACTGATTCAGTCAAAATTTGTTGGTAAGAGCCAAGAAAAATTATCTAGAACACGAATTTGAGATTATTAGTTACAGTTACCTCTAAGTTATCATGAAAAAACAACTACAAATAAGCTGACTGCTCTCTTGGGCTCCAAAACCTCAATTGACAGACATAGGCTTTCTATATCTCAATAAATGCATCTAATCAAGGGCATTCCAATGGAGATGAAGTATATTCCTTGAGACACTACCTTTCAAAGGTTCGACTAAAGGTCAAAATAAAAAATATTGGTGACTATATAATAATATAATAATAATGAAATATTATCCTGCAAAAGTACTCACCTTGTAAAACGAGAACCTGGGACAGAGATACTGTCACTTGATGTTTTTCTTTAATCTGATTGCATAAGGCCAGCGCCACTTCTAGGAATTGTTTCGCCAATTCTAATGTCTGCAAAATGAAACAAGAGAGACCTTTAAAATCAGTTGTTTCAGTTGTCTCCTAGCATCGACTTTCCTTAACAAGAATTGAAAAATCATTTCATATAACCCATTGTAGAACAGATAATACCCACTTCAGTAAATCTTAGCTACCTGCCTTCTCCTTTTTCTACTACGCAACAACTAACACACAGTTTACAGCCCTGCTGATTATCAAGCTCTCATCAAAGGAGCATAAATAAATTAAAAATAGGTATTAAAAAAGATGCGTCAAAATTCCAAACAAAGAACAGCAATAGCAACATTCAAGTATCATCAGGAAACAAGAGCCAGCTCTGAGCCCATCTATCAAGTAGTCAGCCCAGTAATATTTTCCGCAGTGATTGTCCATTCATACAACTATTCATTTGTCTCTCTTCAACTAATCAGTCAACACAATGTGGTGACATTCTCTTCCTGATCCTTGCCCACTTTGCAGCTATCCATGTCTTCATTTCTTCAGCATTCAAAGCAATTTTCCATTCGATAGTGTATTGAAATTATAAATCAACCGCCGATTAGGTACAGTTCCTCAACATTTGAAGAAAGTATTGGGGGCATAGCACATCTTTGAGTATTCTCTGGAACTTGTCCGAAGATGACCTGGCAGTTTCACTTTTTTGTTTCTGCTCCTTTTATTAAATACATAATACGATACATGCATAAATTTTTAAAATATAAGTCTGAAACACAAACCCACACAAGCATATAGTATAGGTAAGTACAGCAAGGATAGAATTTAACTTACTGGGTTCTCTTCGAGTTTCCTCCGAAATTCTGGGAATTTCAATTGAACGGCGAGTGCTCCTCGCTTCCTTGGGTTCTGGTTCTGGTATGACTTGCTATTGCTACTCATGTTTAATTGAATTGAAATTGAACTATTGAAGAAGCACAGCACGTGGTAATGATGATAAGTTCTACGTACGTTCCGGTCAAGGTAGATTTATACAGGTATGGAATGGACTGTGGAAAAGTTGAAAATTTCCCATGAGCCTCAGTACGTGTCACATGACCTCGTGACGTAGGTTAAGGGGCCCGTTTTTTAATTAAATTACAATCAAACTAACATTCAAACGTTTGTGCGTTTAAACGCTAAAATTAATATCGCATTACCAAAATTGTTCAAAAAATCCCACAAAATTTTGACAAACGATAAACCGAACATAATAAATCAAAATAATCAAAACATCCAAAATGGCTGACGTTAAGGGGCCGCTGGAGAGCCAATCAGAGGCCAGTTGTTTAGTTCTGTCCATACCTGTATATATCTACCTTGCGTTCCGGTTCAGTTCAACAGCGTACAGCGTGAGTGACAGTGAATGAATAGTGAAAGGAGTCTTGACACAATAACCACGCATCATGCACTTTCGAGTTGAGCCGCCATTTTAAAGACTGTGACGCGAAGAGGGTACATGTTTTACCATGCAATCATGGATGTACCCGAAACATATCCGATGCCTTGTGACGTCAAGAGGGTACGAAATGCCAACACCATTCTTTATTCGCCTATCCACTGTGAGAGTTAAGAGTTAGAGTGGTGGGAGTATGACAGGCTTTGTTTTGAACCAATCAGAGAGCTGCTTTATGAATGTTGATTCAGTCGAGTCGACCAACATGAACCCAATACCGTTCCAAATTGCACCAGTTTAATGGTAATGAACTAAACTTTTAATCCATTTTATAAACTTAACATAGCTGATTCAAACGACTGCAATTCACAAAAATCATAGACAACCCGTGTATCTTATCTGACAATGCCTCATCTGAAAAGAATAATTGTAATTTAATACTCAAGCTAGACGTGTAGTTGGTATTCAGAACAAAACGCCTTCAATTGCTTTACATACTTTTTCCCGTGCATGAAAGTATTGATAGTGAACGGGTCTAACTGAAGGCACTTCAGACAACCGTGAATAATTTACCGTTGACAAGAAGGCCCAATATTGTGACAAATATTATCTTCGAAAATGCTTTCAGTTATTTTCTATCCATAATGTTCGTAGTAATAAATAGATTAAAAAAATGAAAAATAACAATAAGTAAAATAAATGTATTAATAAAATCAATGAATGAATCAATCAACCATTAAATAAAATTAATTAAAATTTAAAGTAAGTAAAAAAAATTTTGACCAAAATAAAAAATATCTGATGAAAAATGAGGTGATATCCCACAAAAAAAACCCTTGGGAGGGTGCCATTCGGACGGCAATAAACTAGAGAACTTGACCGTCCCGATTTTACAGATAAACACATATGAAATGAGAAATCGGGACGGCAATTAATTCTAGGGTTTGTCTCATGCTGGTAGTCCACCCGTTTTTCTAAAAAATAAATAAATAAAAATAGGAAAAAATAAAAAACAGGAAAAAATAAAAAAATTGCCGTCATGCCGCAGAAAAGGAGCAACTTCTGCAATTTTATCAACTATCAGTGAATATTTTGACTTCTGCTAAATCAAAAGCAGATTCCAATAGGTACCCACCATAGAAATGGTACCCAACGCTAAAGTGATTTATCAAACATTTCTGCGGCATGACGGCAATTTTTTTATTTTTTCCTGTTTTTTATTTTTTCCTATTTTTATTTATTTATTTTTTAGAAAAACGGGTGGACTACCAGCATGAGACAAACCCTAGAATTAATTGCCGTCCCGATTTCTCATATCATATGTGTTTATCTGTAAAATCGGGACGGTCAAGTTCTCTAGTTTATTGCCGTCCGAATGGCACCCTCCCAAGGGTTTTTTTTTGGGTAAACATAAATACGGGGTAAAACATAAATATATAAGAACATATAGACACACAGGGGTGAAGGGGGGGGGGTGTTACATAAAACCCAAACGGGATGAAAGGCGGCTGCGCGTACGATCAACATCTCATTTTTTGCACAAAATTTTTCAACTGACAATTTGACAAAATTAGAAATAGATTATGACAAGACTTATTTTTAAAGTCGGATGGCGTGCTCGTGCCATTTGTAACATTCATCATTGAATCAAAAGTATTGAATAGGTACATCCAAATGGGTAGAGTGAAGTCAAGACAGAGAGAGATAAAGAGTAGAGTGGAGTAGGCGAGAATGAAGTAGGAATACGAGTTAAAGTGGGAGCTCAGTACAGTGAAGCAAGAACGAACGCATAAGCAGATTATTGGTATAACGTTAATAACTTCACTAGTTACCTCGCTGAAAGCGGAACTTAACGTGAATAGAAACCTGAACGGCGCGGCGGCGGGATCTGGTTTTTGTGTCGCTAACATCATTGAGGACCCGCAGAAAAAATCAATTGATTTAGGAGGATTGAATAGATATAAACCAGCAGTTCAGAGCTACAATTGCTCCTGATGTGGACCTCGATGGGTGGACATTTTATCAAAGATCGCTCGTTCCAAGCGATCTAGTAGACGATTTCTTCTGAGCATATTGCAGCACAACGGACACCGACGTCTGGCCGACGACGGCCAGCGTTTTCCTTTTCTTTGGTAGAGGTAGAGGTGGGGGGTGGGTGGACGTTGTTTGTTCAATGGCTTGAGCATCCATGGCTCTAACAATTTTTAGAGGAATGACACAAGAGACAAAAGTGAGAGAAAAGGAACTGAACTGATGCACCACGTGAACACAGCTGAACTGCGAGGTGTGCACGGAAAAAAATTAAATTGCTGATTCAACAATTCAATTGCTGAAAATAGTGAGTGCAATGTTTCAATGTAGATTTTACAACAAAAAAATGCTACTTTAACCACCCCCGTGGTTAAATTAGTTTACAATGTGGTTAGAGGAGCATTTTTTTGTTGTAAAATCTACGTTGAAACATTGCACTCACTGTTTTTAGGAATTGAATTGTTGAATGAGCAATTTTTTTTTTCCGTGTGGATTCCCACCGCTCGCGCGTGCGGGCTCGGTGAGATGCGGTGCGTTGGGTGTGATCCAGCCGACAGCTCCAGAAAGGCGCCGTTGTTGTCCGCTAACAACTGATGCAAGTCGTAATCCCCAAAAACAATCCGATCACTCTTTCACGTGTTGACATCTGCAAGTTCAACCAAATAACCACATAAACAGCTTTTTGACGAAAAAGAAAATACAGGAGGCTTCCGTTGATTGGTGTTTTAACTGAAAGACCTCTCACTTTTCGGAATTCACTTCTTCCTAACTTAAAATTTTGATTACCGAGCCTGCAGCGAGATTAGGAAATGGGCAGAAAGGATGCAGGAGAGAGAACATTATTTTAAGAACGGTGAATTTAAACGGCATGATCACATGCATTTAATTTTCTTTTAATAATAGAACGTGACATCGGCCCAACTTTTCGGGGGGTCGTGTCCGGGTGGCACATATAGACGTATACGGCACTGGAAAAAAGAAACACATTGGATCTAGAGTCCAGACTCTTAAAAACATCGACAAGAAAAAATACTCTTGATTCAATCAGATTTAAGCTTAAATCAAGAACCAAGCCTCTTAATTTGAGCGGATTTCCTTTTGATCTAAGCTTAAATCTGATTGAATCCAGAGTCCTTTTTCTTGTCAATGTTTTCAAGAGTCTGGACTCTGGATCCAATGTGTTTTTTTTTCCAGTGGGGGTTTGGCGTCCTGTAAACTTCCGCCATCGTTTTAGGACGCGATGATGAATTTTGTCACCCAGAATTTTGACGAGGTTCAGTCGAGGGAGAGAAAGACGATGAGGGAACAGATTTTGGGGGCTGGTTGACCGGGGAACTAGGAGTTCGATCCTATATTTGGTAGTACTGCCGTTATTTGAACCAGACATCTTTTCTGAAATCAAGGATTAGTTGGTTAAATTCTCGGCAACCGGTCTGATCTGTGAAGTCACAATAAAGTTACGTTTTACAAAGTTATGTGTGTGTGTGTGCAAATCCTTGCACAAATCTGCAACTGAGGAGTCATTCGTATGGCTCTATACTCCCCACCGCCGCGCCGGTGGCTTTCACTGATTTCCACAGGTTTTCATCTCAATAATCATAAACTAATTCAAAGGAAAAAATTCTAGTGCATTTCTACTTACAGTAGTCGAAGCATGGAACAAATTTTGATATACTTAACAGTTATATTTGTTTCCTTGCTATATTTTTTGCAATTGTTATATGACAGAATTGATAGATCCACATTATTCTTATCCAATGATCTCATGAAATATTTATGTCCTCTTTTCTCAGTTACAAACCGTTTGAAAACCCGATTTGAATCGTGTGATGAAAAGGGGTAGCATTTATTTAAGTCAATTCTTGTTTTTATATCTTCATAATTGCATTTGCACTCTTTACTATAAATCTTGTTGGTGTCGCACAAGTTTATGAAAATTGACATAGCTTCCAAGTCAATTAAATTCATCATGAAATTTATCGGGTGACGTGTGAATACTAAATTGTGCTTAAATCGTGTGATGAAAGGGGGTAGCATTTATTTAAGTCAATTCTTGTTTTTATATCTTCATAATTGCATTTGCACTCTTTACTATAAATTTTGTCGGTGTCATACAAGAAATTTATCGGGTGACGTGTGAGTACTAAATTGTATTTTCTTCTATTTTTCAAGGATTATATAAATCCTTCATAAGTATATAACTTGCTTTAAATTTGAATATTTATTTTCCTCCTGTGATTAGTATGGTTGGCCGTCCGTTTCTTTAATAAAAAATTACATCCCCAGTTGGCGGGACCAGGGTGCCAGTTAGGTGCCAAATTCCCTGATGGTTCAATTGCTGGTGGAGGAGGTGCATTTTGAAGTCTCATTTTATTTTCTACTTTGTTGATGATAAATTGGTCATCACTACCATCATTAACTGAAAAAAAAAAAAAATGAATGTCATGACCAATGTGATTCGTGTGATTTCGTGTTGCGTGGGTGATTGTAAATGTATTACTATTACTGCCTTCTTTAGAGGTGTAAATGGCCTTAGATGCTAAAGTACCGCTTTCAAATAAAATTATTTTACTACTTACTCATTTTGATTCTCCGTGTAGGATTTTTTTTTCGTAGGAAAGATTTTTTTCTCATGTTGTTCCACATATTGCTAAGTCTATCAATGTTTTCCTGGATTTCTAAGTAGGCGTTCACCGATTCCCCGCGATCGATATTCGATATATATGAAGTGATGCGCAGCGATGTAAAATTTCATGAAATTTAATGAAAATTTTATGAAATTTATTCGAGTGAAATTTCATGAAATTTATTGAAACTTTTGGGGATATATTCAGGAGGCTAGAATATCTATTGGAAGTAATGAACATTTCTGGTTGCATCACCTGATCGCTCGAGTCTCTCTTATTGCTTGCTAGAGTTACAGCGTCATATGAATATTTACCGAAAGTGTTCGGCATTTTTGGTCTCATGATATATCAACCTTTTTTCAATAGGGAAACAAAATCTTCCCTTCGAGTGAAAAATGATTTCAAAATGGACTTGACTTGGTCAGTTTCTATAAAACCTGTGTCTCCGACCGTAAGAAAGATATTAACATTAGCGGCTTTTGCTGATTTCCGCATAAAACTTATGTTTAGTAAAGTTGGTCGGTTAACACTTCAATGCTGCCTTTGCCAATCAGGATGGGGAACAACGTGTTTATTTCGGTTATCAACTTATTAATAAAATCCCAGGATTTCTGAAAAAGTGAAGTTTTATAGGCAAAACCGTTCTTCATGAGAAAGTTGATCGCATGCTTACTCAGATTTTTTAGATTAGGAAGTGGTAAAAGGATAACTTTTCGGTGAAATGTTGGAAACCTTTCTTTACGATTTGAGCAATGAATTTTGTTTCATGCTCTTTTTTCGTACCCTTATCCTAAATCAGACTAAAGAATCAAGCCCGAATAAAATAGAATAAACTAACATAAAACGATAAACAAACAAGTAAATAAATGAACATGTATCCAGCAGATCGTGAGACAAAGAGCATCAAGTGGTTGATTTTCACAGTGTGGAGATGGACGCAGCGCGCAGCTGACTATTTTTAATAAAAAAAACTACTTAGTATTGCTGTTACCGCTGGGCCGAAATCGTCGCACTGCGTGCGGGCAGAGACGAAACAGGCGGTAAAAGCGACTAGGTAAGAAAATGTCAGTGTAACATAGAACATTCACTCACTTGGCTCGAAGCAGGACTTTTTATTAAATTAAGGCTGCACCTCAAGCAAATGTAGGAACTTACCATGAGGATTGTTGTGTCTCTCGCCAGAGTCGTACCTATACCACAATTAAGAAAATAATCAAATAATAGCTATTGCTCTCACCGTCGGGCCGAAATCGCCGCACTGCGTGCGGGCAGAGACGAAACAGGCAGTGAGAGCAATTAGGACGAAAATTCACGTAAGATGTAAGTCGTTATGGGGTTGTCCATAAATTACGTAACCGATTTTTCCGATTTTTTGACGCCCGCTTGTAACGCCATAGTCACACTGGTCTAAAAAACCCCTAATTAACCACGTAACATTTTCCTTGACACCGTCCCCCCATTTTCACTAAAATGAAAATCAAATGAGCTTAATAGACACAATTTTTTCATCGAACGAGAGGTAGGGCATAGCCTCTGTTAATTAGAAAGCTCTGTGTTTTAGGAGACAAGGAATAAAGGAGCAAGGACAAGGATACAAGGAGCATTCTTGTATTTACAAGAATAATACATGAAAATTAGCCTTTGAGCCTTGAAGAGAAGAAAGAAGTCGTAGTCCAGTGTACACACTATTACGTGACACTGAGCTTTACATCCCTCCCCCACCTCTTTTTATTCTGGGTGACGGAATTGTGAAGACCGGCCCTCCCTTTAGAGCATTACCTAGTTTATAGACAACTCTCAAATGAATCAGATAAGTGGTTTATCTCCCGCAAATTTGGAACGATCTGGTGCAGTCATAGAATCTGATTGTGAAGTTTCTTTCGTGTAGATTTTGGAGACCATCCAGGTTGACGTATCATCAAAGAAAACGGTAGAAAATGATAATTAATATTAATGTTGGCTTCGTCTCAACTCTACAGAATATCTTTAACACCATGTAACTGTTCTACCATGTTGAGCAGGCCCACCAATAGGCGGGTAGTGTCCTTGTGAGATCTTTACATAAACCGTGCGCAAAGTCACTTGGAGCTTTGCGATTGCCTAACCGTCAGGGGCTGTCGGCGGAATTTCATCATCCATTTCACGCCTGTTCTTACTGATTTTGTTGGCACGAATTTGACTACTCATATGCTTTTTTTCCATCCCTCTTTCAGTATCGAGATTATTTGAGTGGAAACTCACACTTGCCGAACCGTCCCCTGCATGACTCACGCCTCCTCCTCCCCCCCCCCCCCCCCAGGTTTCAAAATTATTTTTGTGTTCTTTAAGGAAAGATGACCATGCAGTAGTTATTTGATGGATCCTTGTTTTTGTATTTTTTTTTTACAATATATGTTTCTATAGTTCTCCATCAGGCGAAGTGGGGATGCCGCACAGTGGACCGAGACAATCAGAGAGGTCGAGCATGACATTTTTGACTAAAAGTGCAAATTTTGATGTTTACTCCCTCTCATTTTAAATTTTAAGGGGTGCTCTTAGAAAAACATTTTACGAGGAAACCAATGAAACCACATACAGAACCTCAAAATCGTGTACAAACGGAGTTATAAGCTTTTAAAGTTTTCAAAGTTTGGCCGACCTCTCCCATTGACTCGATCCACTGGGTGCCGTTTCCGGTAAAGCTCCGCGAGCGAAGGGTTTCTACTCGAATAACCTCAGATTTTCACAGGGATCGTTCACGTTTCACGTGCACGTGGTCGTTCAAGTATTACGGGTGAAATTTTTGCGGACTTTTCAGCCCCTCCTGTAAACCAAACTCACATCCATTCGAAATGCACTGGAAAAAGAAACACATTGGATCTAGAGTCCAGACTCTTGAAAACATCGTCAAGAAAAAATACTCTTGATTCAATCGGATTTTTGCTTGAATCAAAACGAAATCCGCTTAAATTAAGAGGCTTGGCTCTTGATTTAAGCTAGATTCTGATTGAATCAAGAGTACTTTTTCTTGTCGATGTTTTCAAAAGTCTTGACTCTAGATACAATGTGTTTTTTATCCAGTGTGCAGTAAGCCTGCAATGACTTGATCTTCAACCTATTTTTTTTTTAGAGAGTGGGAACAAAGAAGCGCAGAACTCCCAAGAAGTTGCTAAAACCCAGGTTTTTGGAGGGAAATACAATTTTTTTTTTTTTTTTTCATAAGGGACGCTTACGATCAGTTAATCTGGTCCTGACAACCTCCCACCCCACCTTGAACCCTCGCAATACCCCGGAAGCAAAGTCCAGCTACGACTCCCCCCACCCCTTCTCCCCCAAGAGGCTTACCTAATACTTGAACGACCCCAAATGAAGTAGAATAAGATAATTGATGTAAAAAAAATCGAGCTTCAAGCCAAAACTAAACTAAACAAGTAATATTTCAAACTACATGGAGAGAGATGAGGGATAGTAAAAAACTTAATCGATTTTTTTTTAAATCAATTACCATGTTCTATGCAGCTTAGCCAGCCAAATTTGGCATTAAAATGTGGAAAGTTGCATTTTGGCTGCCTACCCAGCAGGGGCTGTCTGCGGGTTTTTTAATGTACTGCCATTGTGAATCCCGTTTTCTCATCAGCTTGGCCTTGACTTTCTCTCGTGTCGCTGCGTACGATACTATCACCACTCTCCAACGGAAAGTTTTCTGTCAATTATTGGTGTATCCTATCCAGCGTGATTATAACCGATCCCAGTTCCAACCCAGTGGTGGTTGAATCTGTCTACTCAAGTTGCTCAGCTTGATAGGATTCGAAGCCACCGACGCCTCCCGCCTATCGGCTGCACTTTGCCTTTCCACTTCTTAAAATGGATAATTTGTTTCAACTAATTTTCATCGAGGGATTCTATTTTTCACAGTTCTACTTTTTCAAGCGCGCAATATTGGTCTCGTCACTCACTGCTTACTCCCACCGATTATTGTGCAGTAGAAATGTCGCATTACGTAATAGCAGCGTGGGCCGGCTATTCATGATGTTGGTGCCATTGAATTTTTGTATCCACATCCACACCTTCGTCGAATCCTTCGGAAAGTTATGTAGAGCAACTGGTCCAATGGGTCACTAAACCATGAACGAATTTTGACTTGCGAATATAGTTTTCTGAAGGAAAATGACGCGTATAACGCGATGCGAACATTATAATCGCGAACAAGTAACTCAATTACCAAGAAATGCGCAGTTCAAATCGCTCAACTTATACGCAAATTTAAAACGCCCCGGTTTCGCGCCGCACCGAATGATGTCATCCGGCACCAATCAGAGGCGGGCACCGGTTTCCACGACGTCCGTCAAATGTCTATCTACTCTTCGTATATGAGAACAATACTAAAGTCGAAATTATATCTTTTGAATTCAAGACTAGAATCTCATTCTTATGTTAGCTGTAATAAACAAGCAACAACTTTACATTGAAATACGTTTTATTTTAACAAACATCCGAGAAAAAAGGGAGAAGACTACGATATGACTACCACAGTACATCAACACCGTCAGTTTCCCGCCATTCGGGTGCGTTTGAAATGTCTTGCAGTTTTTAGATTTTTCAAAAGTGGTTTTCTCCGCGATTTTGGCTCCATGAAAATGCGGAAAAATCACCACGTCATCTCCTTACACAGTACTTTCAGAATATTCAATAAAATAAACAAGGTTTAGTGACCCATTGAACCACATAATCAATACTTCAGAGCATCGCATTTCGCACACAGCTAACGGTTTCGAGTGAGTGCTTGATATGGTCCACATGGGCCTTACTTTCGAACAGCAGTGTTTTCACAAAGCCATGCAAAACGACTGCCGAGCACTTCATATAAACCGAATCACCCGTTTTTTGGAGCAACGCCGTTTGCACAGAGCTAACAATATCGGAGGAGCACTCAAAATTGACCACATGATTCCTATCTTCGGCCATTATATTTGTTTCGCAGCCCATGCAATTTTGACACGACGGATCTGACCGTCGGAATCCCGAAAAGTTAGCCCGGCTGGGGACCCGAAAACTCACCGGAACTTCAGTATGCGAACTTGATGCCTCCTAACAACAGGATCTAGCGAGTGTTCTTTTACTTTGTTAATACTGCCAGTTAGTAGAGCATCATACAGCTCTGTCGTCAAAAAGTTAGGTCCAGCTGCTCCCTGGATGAGGGCCATAGCCATAAACATACCTGCAAGTCGTAATCATTCTTGCCTTGCCGAGTAACGTTGCCTGGGCCGTGATAGTTTAATGCTTTCTCTTCAGATGAGCCGACAAACAGTTTGGAATCTCTGATATTGCAGAGCCCTAAGGTGAAAAATTCTCGAGAGAGACCTCCACCATCAACACCCTTTTCTTCGCGTGGTTCGTCACCAGGCTCCATCCCCATTGTGTCTGTGAATGTTATGGCCACAGGTTTTGTAGGGACCCTTTCGATTGCATCTTCTAGGTCCTTGTATGCCACACTACTTTGACCAGTGATGATATAGTTTATCAATTTTTGACCTTTGGGCATTGAGTCTTCAAACGTGGAGCTTGAGTACTTATCCGCTCCGGATGACAGATAATAGAATTGGCTTCTCTTTTTTTTTAATACGAGCTTAACGTAATCAGTGACATTTTCAATCCCCTGTGAAAAAATATAAAAAAGACCAATTTAGTTTCCTCACATTAAGCGATGAAATTCTTGTTTTAACTATTCCTCCGTTCTCCGACCGTTCCGTATTTCCAAGTGGAATTTTTTACTATATAACGGAGAGATGTCCAATTTCCTCAATTAATCTCCTCGCTTTTTTGAAGGACATATTCTTCACTAAATTTTAACTTTATACCTATCGACAAGCACCCGTTCTGAGTTTTTTTTTGAAAGCCCTCCCCGTCTTCTAATTCGCACTTTCCGCACAATGGATATATTCCAGATTTCAGTTGGAATAATTCAATCTCTGCTTCGACCGACGACTTGCACAATGAAAATATATTAATTTTTTTTTTGAACCATGTCAAGCGAATATTTTCACGTTGTGGATTTTTCTTTCCATTTGAAATGTCGCATCCACTCATTTCTAAGTCACGCATACATGTAACTCTCGATTTCGACTCAAGGTATTTTTTCGTGAAAGGGATATTTCTTTTTATTAAAAAATACATGTACTGATCGTCATAAATAGTGGACGGAATATGGATTGTTTCATTCAAAGATATGTATCCGGGGTTCTCACGTTTTTCTCTTTATATTTTAGGGAATTAGTCTTTTGTCATTCTCACATTACTATTAAGTTTGCCACATGTACCTATGGATGTGTAATATTCGTACATACTGTATTTATTACCGTTTCGAACAACTCCCTCGACCCATCTGCTCTGATGAAGAACCTTGAGCCATCAAACAATATTTCACCTTCGCGTAGTTTGGCGAGTCTTAGTCGGATATAATCAAAAGTACTCGTCGGAATCATTGACCTTAAATTTCTTCCGCTTGTCACGTTCCGGAATTTCCCATCAAAAAAAAAGATTCCATATGCTTCATCGGGAACAGTCAGCGTTATTTTCGGGGGGTTTGGTTGCGGCACCGTAATGTCCTTTGTGCGAACACCTTTCCACACTGTGATTGTTTTAATTATAACAATAGTAATTAGTAACAGTAGTAATTAGTTCAATAGTAGGCATCACTCGTTCACGTTCCCTTGTTGTTGGACCATTTTCAGCAATGCTTTCAGACCCACTCACGGAATTGAAATCAGGGATGGGCAAATCCTGAAATGGCATAATAAACACTGTTTTTTTCTTATATAGCCGGCTGAACGTAGCGCCATTTAAAGCAGTCCCCTTAGCTAAAGTGCAGTTCAATGTAGCTTACAGAGCAATTACACATCATCCAATTCCATTATGTCCATGCCAATTTCCATACATGCTTGGAATTCCTCATAATTTGTTACCAAACCAGGCAAATACAATTCGTTAAAACAGGTTTGACTTTTCGGAAAACACAATTCTTTGACGGAAACAGTTGGTCGGTTGAGTCGAAAGCCTAACGGAGGGACATCGCTGAGACCAGTTGCTAGCTGAAGCAAACGGTGCAGATTATGTTACTCAGTTCCATGATCTGGAAAAAAATATTGATAAATTGTTAATAAATATCAGGAGTTTACATTTACAGAAACAAATACAAGCAAACTTGTCAAGAATGGGAAATGAAAATATTCTGAACACATTTCTAAAGAATATTCAAGCATAAAACCTTCTGAATAAACTATTCTGTAACATTGTAAAGTAACTATTCTGGGACCATAACTGTTCCGGGAGTAACTATTCTGCACGGGATATCAACAGTATATACCTTGTAGAATATTCTAACCGGAATTTTTTCAGAATATTTTGGAAAGAATATTTATTAGTCCTTACGGAGCAGTGAAATAAGGTTGTCTTTAGATTTTAATCTGAGTGTGCTTAAGTGATCATTTTGCCACTGTAAACAATTCTGAATAATAAGATTAAAATCTGATACCATTTTTGGTCGTTGCATAGGTAAAAAACAAGAGATTCAGCAAAGGTGAGCTAATGAGAGGTACATTCAGAGACTTGATACCTCAGTATAATTATTGGTAATCCAAGTCCAATTTTGAAACATATTAATTGATAAGATATCCATCTTGCTCTTTCTCATAGCTTTTTTTCTTACTTTCGGCCTCGGATCAGTAACCATTTTAACAACTAAATTCTCAACACCGAAAAATATCATTATTTGTAATGGTTACTAATCCCAGCCAAAACCAAGAATTGAACTTAAGAATGAAGGACACAGCACTTCAGGCAAGAAAAATGAGCACAATGGATGTCTTTTCATTTGTTAAATTCCATCCCAAACTTAGACCAGGATGCAAATGATAACAGCGAGGTAGTTAAATGGTCATGTGTACCTCTCAGTAGCCCACCTTTGCCAAAGAACTTTTTTTTTGCTTTTTCAAAGACAGACAATACCATTGGATCAAACCAAATTTTCTACAGCTGTTTAAAATGGCAAAAGTGATGTTTTGCCTTTCTGCATCGAAAATTGAAATTCCCTTTTGTGCTGTACCTTAATAGCAATCTTGATATTCCCATCATAACTTCAAAATCGAGGAGGTAGTTTTTTTTGGAAACTGAAATTAGACGATGGGTTTCCTTCTGTGCCAATTCCAGGCTTTGACTAAAGAAAGGTGTTGAACCTGACAAGGTAGTGCAATGAAGTTAGAAAACTTGCCAAACTTACTTGAAAGTTATAAAAAGAGGAGAAAAAGGCAGTTAATTCATTAAAATAATTCTTAAATCAAATCCCTCACTAAAACAAAACTGTTAATAGCAATTGATTTCCTGCTATCCATTCATATGTAAGTTGCAATTGTTTACATCTGTTGTCATCAGAATCTACCAATGAGGAAACGACACACCCTCTCTACTCACTGTCTCTAGATACAGCGATAACATAATTGAACTCATTTTTCATCTTTTCTTGTGTTCAACATGTAAGTCGTGTTTCTCTTTTTTACTGAGTTAAAAGCTCTTTTTCTTATCCTTAAAGTAATGTTATTTAATTAATCAGCGTTGCTCTGCATCAACAACTGCTTTTATTGGAGGAATCGTCAACAAATCTACATATGCATCATTATTGAGAGGCAGAAATTTTAAAATTCACCAACAATTATGTTTGCTTCTTTCTCCTAGATAGATAATAGGGAAAAAGGAATTTAAAAAAAAAGAAAAAAAACATACTAACCTTGAAGGAAGTCTACATATTGTAACCAGTAATTATAAATTACTCAATCGTGAGTTGAGGACAGCTTCCCTACAAAGAGGTTCCTGACAGTAGCTGCTGTCAAGTGAACATCTGGAGAGTAACAAAACAACTTTTTGGCTTGTACAGGATCCTGTTTGAAGGCTGACACGAAAGGAACTTCTTTGTTTAGACCCATTCGAAATTGATTGATGGGACCTTTCAATACTTCAATGCAGTAGTAGTGTAAAACATCTGAGAAAAAGGGATAATAGTGAAACCAACTTATTATTTGGAAAAAAAAATTGACATTATATTTCTCACTACACATTTCCAGAGATCGATAATCTTCCAAGCTTTCCAAGAAATGCTAGATAGGAGAGAACTTTTTATGAATGTTTGAAAATGTTTGAGTTTGTTTTAAGCCGAAATCATACACTGAGTTTGGCAGCTGAATATGGGAGTAAACAATCATCACTGAACAGCTGAAATTTCGTAAATTCGAGTTATTTTCATCCAGAATTGTATCAAATCTATTTGATTAGTTCAGAAAAACTGATAATTGCTGAGGTCTGATCCTCATTGGTATCTTGAATTTGGCGGGAGAAGGGCATAATTCAGGCATCAGACCAATGACTTCCACATTCAAGCGATTCCAGTTTCTCCTAAAATGTTCTCTTGCAATGTTGTGTGATTTGTACAGAATGAGAGAAGAGAATTCGCAGAAAATTTCATCAGTAGAAACTGTTGACTAGTTTTCCTTTGAAAAATAAACAATAAAGTCCTGGTAAGACAACTTGTCACCAGAAATTGTAACATACTGACTTCACCAGACGACTACCAATCATTAAGGACTCTCCATTTTCCTGCTAGGAATTTGTAATTTCTCTCAAATCTATGTCTGCTGGTCGTTTAAATGAAAAGAATTGCAGCTGAATTAGCAACGGGTCAGTTGCGGTAATCATGGAATCATGTTTTGATGATTTAAGATCATAGATTAGCCAAAACTGATAAGGTCTGATCAAACATTTGGTTTCTTTGCCCAATTTCCGCGGAAGTATGACTCATCGAAAAATAAGACGCATGTCATCCAATCCAGTAATAAGTATATACCACCGTTTTTTATATGATAGTTTCACCTATCAAACACAAGTGAAATCAAGTGAAAGAAACCACTATAGCACTATCACAATGAATGATGTTATTCACTGTGTTTTTTGATGGAAAACATCTCTGTTAATATTGGATGTAGAAATTTGGCGTTTGGACTGATTTAATTGACTTTCGCTGGTTTAAAATGTTAAACCATCCAAACACGATCCTGTGACTAACGCAACTGACCCGTTGATAATTTATTGGTTCTTCCATTGAAATTGTAGGTAAATAATTTTCAGTATAATTTTACAAGGCTGTCACAAGTTTTAACACTCCATACACTATTTTGATAGTCTTTTCAGCTAGTGAATACACAGAAAAACAGAGGTAAAGACAAATGGTCTCAGTTTTTAAAGATGTTCAGGGAGACACAGATTTTAATAGAAAAAAAAAAAAAATATTTTAGAGATTAGAAATGACCTTTTATGGCTTCATCCCGTTTTAAAACAGGGTCAGGGCCTATGATTTGCTCGTGGGTACGAGCAGCTTTAAAAATGTCACATTCGACATAAACTGCGTTGATTAGAGCTGATGATTCTCCGCTTTGCAAAACAGCCATTATTTGTGAACGCACTGTTTCATTCAGTAAATCATCTAAGGTCACCTCCGTGATTTCTTCGTCAATTAAAAGTTTCCAGAAAATTTCCGAAAAAAATGTAGGGGCTGGACCTCCATGGAGTAAAACTAATGATATTATTTGTCCCATTTTAAAATATTCGCCATTTCGTTCCGCAGGTCGAGAACTAACGAATGTTTTTCGGAACTCATTTCCTTCTAAAAGTAGAGATGCTTTCAGTTGTTGTAAAAGCACAGATAATAGCTCCTTTTTAACTCCAGACCCAACACCTTTCTCATTCTTGAACCGTACAGACAAATTTGATAAACATGAAAATTCCTTATCATCGAGGTACGAGTACAATTCATTGAGGGCTGTACTACGGGCTACAACAATGTTAAGTACAGTGGGAGAAATGCGACTTTGGTAGTCCCGTAGGGACTGTTGAAAACTTTTTTGGGTGTTGACATTGCCTTCCGCAATATTATTTTTTGTTATTTCCTGAACGTCAGTAGAAGTATTATCATCAAGGAGGTGTTCATGACCGTCCTCGTCAACCCAATAATAACGCCCATCACGGAACAGTATTCCTGGCTCTTGAGTCGACGGAGTGTTGACTTGAGGCTTTGAGCCATGCGCTCGTAACTTTTTAGGTACTGATACACAATCATCTGAACGAGATACTTTGCGCTTTGAACTACCAGCTGCAGTTTTTTTAGGTAAAAATATGGGATCATTCAACTTATCCGAATCTGACGAATCAGAATCTGATGAATCAGATGAGGAATAATTCTTTTTCGGCCGTACGTATATGACTGTCCGGGTGCTGTCTTTTAAGAACTGCCCGTCGATTTTCACGCCTCTGGCAGTGCATATTTTTGAAATTGATTTCCCGTTAAGATGCACGAACTCAATCTCAGACTTGTCAGGCATTTTGCCTTCAAAGATTCTGTAAAGTTCATTTTTTAGCAGCAATATAAATTCTTGATTTTATAGTAATCATCAAGCTGAGAAAATAGAGCGAGTACATACCTTTCATGAAAGACTTTCTTACACATTGACTGGCCGCATGGTGTTTCTAACAACTTCTGACGCAAAATCAAAGAGACTCGAAGAAAACCAAATTTGAGCTAATACTCATCGTCAAAGATCTCTGATTTAGGGACATAAAGTTGACTTAGTGATTGAATTATACCTCGCATCCCCGCACATCCCCATGATGTAAACAAGCAACGGTGAGAGGCGAAAGCTTTCCAAGATTAGTCATGAAGAACACAAGATCATAATGTCAATAACATACACTTAGGAAAAGCACAAGCACTCCAGAGCACGTAGGTTGAAAGCAAAATTTTAAGCGAATAAATTTTGGTCAGAGCATAGTGACCGTGTCGCAAGTAATGTGATGGGCGAAGGCTCATATTACAGTAATTTTTAGATCTTTTCTTGAGACTGATAGGGTCCACTGAAAACAACTACATCTCTTCAAGATATGGGAACTAGCATTCGTGACTTGAGGAAAACAATAATGTAATTAAAAACTGAGAGTAATGGGCTCTCCCTTCAATCCATCGATCCATTCTTTTGCATGGTAGGGAAATATTTGGATGCTGTTAGTCACGAGAATGCAAACTGTGGTGTAAATCCTGCTTCCTTTTGATAGTTTGGCACAACTTTGGTGTCCTTTTAGTTTTATCGACGTAATTTACCTGAATTACATTTATTGATGCTTGGGTCAGACAGGTACACGGACTGATAACCTCACTTCTGAATAAAAACATCACTTGAACATTTTAAGAGAAACTAATGAAATAGTGTATCGGGCTCTGGCAGAAGACATGCGACGTAATAATATAAGTGTGTAAAAATATTAGTTAGCTTCTACAGAGAATTGAACTCCTATATTATAATTAAATCACAAATCTGTTCTCAACTAGTTAGAGTTGGAAGTTGGTAACGAGTGAAATTTCGTTCCCGAAACGTGGGCTAGACTGGCTGAACTGAACGGAATCGACCAATGGCATTGAAGCACTACCAGTTTTTCTCTAAAATTCAAAACATCATAGCTAAAATTTTGAAAGTTATTTGCCGATTCTGAATTATCCGAGCATTGAAACCCTATTAAATGTGGTATAAATGAAATCCTTATATCCTCAAGGAGGGCCTTTGTAGATTTCATTAGAATCTGTGGCCGTGTAAGAGAGAAATCTGTTGCGAAAGGTGATCGTGTCGGTTTCCCGCTACTAAACGGCCCATGTTACAAAAAATATTTGTCATTTTGGGCCTTTAAGTGCTTATAACTTTTTGAAAACTCAATGGATCTTGATGAAACTTTCCAACTTTGTAGGCCCAATTTAGGTGCGTCAGTAGACACCAAGATCGTTGGAATCCGTGCCGTCGTTTGGTCTGCAGTCGATCTAGAGTCGAATCAATTTTCAGAATAAGGGAGTTACGTGTGTCTATGGTTGGCTGCCACCTTTTCGTTTGGAGGCTTTCCAGTGTTGTCGAGTTTAGACTTTGTCCTTGTTGTATTAGCATACTGATTGCAGCTGAACAGTTGAGAAAACATTAAAACACTGCAAATTTTCGTCCAAGATAGAATCTATCATATCTTTGCTGTAATGCATTAATTAATTTGAATGAAATGGATTGTGGTAACAATTGAAGAACGGTGATAAGAAAAGAATGTCAAGAAGCAGGGCAATACAATTTTATTATAAACAATATTTTAGCAATAAAATTAAAATATTTCATCAGTTTTATAAAAGAAGAAATTTTCACAGGATGTATCAGAGATTGAGCTAGCAGTACATGATGTTATTTCATGAAGAGTCAATTGGAGGGTCAGTCCATTTAAGATTTCATTTTCAGAATCAGACTTTCACAGCAGTTGGAAGTCAGTAAGTGACTTATATATAATATTTTTTGGGACCTTTGAACCCCTCAGAATAATTATTGGACAGTGGCATAGCTCTTTTCGGCACCATTTTTTTTATTTCTTGTGATTTTTGAGAGTTTTTGAAAAAACTCATCATTACCGTAACCTATTTACTTTGTTAGTCCAGCACACGCTAAAGAAGTGGAAACTGATCTTTTTTATTTTTATTGTTTAGTTTAAAGTCTGATAGTTCGAAATAAATACAAATATTTGGATAAGTTATGATTAAAAATTTATTTAAACAAATTTCAATGTCAAATTCGGAATTTTTTGTTTTTTTTTTAGTTCTAAATTGCCCTACATTTGAGAGAAAAGGATGAGATTGCATGTAAAGATTTTTCTATAAAGAGCTAAACTTATATTTTGTAATTTCCCCCTAAATTGTAAATTTACAGCTTTTTTTCCAATTTTTTTTCAAGAAAAATAAGCCGGTTACGGTAATGATAAATAGTAGCGGTAATGACTGTGAGTATACGGTAATGATTTATTGTTATGCATGACGGCCTTATGGGGTAGGATCTCAAGGCTGAAGGAAAAAAGCACTGATTTCTAAAGAAACATTGTATTAAAGCAGTACAAAAATTCGAAAAAATGACCAAACCAAATCATTTGAAATAAATAAATAGTCAAAGAAATGGTAGAAATCAACCAATTTCACATTAAATGAGTATCTCTAATAAGATCACTAAACAAAATAATTATAATAAAAGAAAAATGGGACTTTATTTAACCACCTATATAGCAAAAGAGAAAATTTCTTCGAGAAGAAATGTAAGTAACGTAAACAAAAATATCTTTAGTGAGATCTCCGAACAAAATAATAATAATAATAGTCAAGAGAAAATAGAACTTTTAACTAGCAAAACTAGCAATAAATAGTATAAGACTATCTCGGATCGTATTGATGTACTTTCTGGGCAGGACGGGACGGTATTGCTGGTTGTATCTGATGGGCCATTTTCTTGTACTGATTTAAACTGACTGACTTTCAGTTTTTCTTGTAAGTTCTGAAACCATTTCTCATATGGGGTTGACATTTTTCTCCAATTAAAACGTCTGTGGACAAGGAAAAGACAGAGATATATTTCAAGGTAATCTCAAGCAACTGAAATTATTCCTAAAAAACTAAAAAAGGCCGCTATAGATTCATTAAAAAAGATAGTTGGTCATAACCGAAACTCTTGCATCATTACCGTGCACCCTAGACGGTCTGGGTGGAAGTTACGGTAATGATGGTTACGGTCACGGTAATGATGGTTACGGTAATGAGAAACATTCAAATTTCGCGCCAAAAGGAGACATGGGCTTGTTGTAGGAAGGTGAGATTTCATATTTGAGGTTGGTTTAATGCCATGCGTTCATAAATGAAGTAGGTTTGATGATATCTTCAATCCTTGGTGGATTTTTATATGGTAACGGTAATGGCAGCTGAGAGTTGGACAAAACTCAATTCATCACTGTAAATTGAACGAATATTACTTTATGATTAAGTAAAAAATAGAGAGCTACTCACCATGGGTCCTCCTTCCAACACAAACATCAACGAATGTAAGTTCGAGCTGGTGCTGTCGCCTAGCAGCCGAAGTTTGCTCCAGAACAAGGGGTTACGGTAATGACACCAAATCCAGTAACAAGCACAAGATGGCAATTTTTTCGAAGACTTAGAGGAGAATATAGCTCTAAAAAGAAAGAATTATCAATTCAAAGTATGCTGAAGCCATATTTGATTTCAGAAGCCCGTGACTTTGTATATATTTGCTTGAATTCAGCGATAAAGTTGAGACTTTCGACCGGTAACAGGTTACGGTAATGACAAATGCAGCATTTCAGATCAAATTTGAGCGATAAAAAAAGAAAATTCCTGCAATTTAAGCACGGATTCGAATTCAGCGCAAAATTTTCATGAGGAATGATGTACAAAACACCATGCCATTGGGTTGGTTTTGTGAAAAAAGTAGCGGTAACAGCAAAATTAAATCTTAAATGGACTGACCCTGGAGAGAAACCATACTGCAAGTGAAAATTATGAAGGATTTAGAGCGACACAGCTGATGTTCAAAAAGACACTGGGATCGGCTTAAAAGCACGATTTGCCAAAATTTCATATAACTTATTTTACTCAAACGAACTGTGTTGAGGATTGACTGCATGAAGTGAATATAATTAGAATTTACAGTCTGCTCAACAGATGAATGAGACTCGCTTCACCGTTACATCCATCATCCAATAATGGGTCTTGCACAATGGTTCGACAAAAATCGTAAAACATCGAACTATCTTCATCATTGAACCCATCTTCAATTTCTGTATCGGATGTATCGGATGCATCAAGGTCGTTCATACCCTGGTATCCAAGAGGAACGTTTGGATGTATAACAATTCTGGTGTTTTGATGTCACCTTTGACTGTCCGTAGCTGATGAAAATTCCATGTATTCTTAAATTCTTCCAAGCTACGCTGAATACGGGGTTTAAAGATATATGCTACAGCCTGTATATGACGGTAATTATCTAAGTTTAAAATCCCATTTGATTGTAAATGGTGAAGCAAATTTTTGTACCGCCAAGTGATTTTATTCACCTCACCCCACAAGCGCTCAACACGCACATTATGAACTGATCTTCCAGTTATGTAAGCATTAGAGTCAACACCGCGATTCTTTAAAACAAACTTGGCTACTTTTTTGGTTTCTAAACCCTTGTCACTCCTAACTTTAAAGGGAAATCCAAACTCCTGAACGCAGCGTCTGAATACATTAAGAACTGAATGGGAATTTTTGTTAGAAGAACAATGGATGTAAAGAACTTTTCGGCTGTAACCATCAATGCAGGCATGAATGTATATTTGGTACATCTGTAATTTTTCATTTCCATCGATGTGCCTGAAATAAAAGAAAACAGATACAGTTTAAATGAATACGCCAAAGCGACAAACATGTTTATTTTACTTCAAATTACAAAGAATTATGACCAGAACTGTTCTTCATGTGAATCATACATTCTCTTTTACATTAAAATTCGAAGGGGGCTACACGGGATGAGGAGGGGGGGGGGTAGTGCCTACACTCTATCAACTTGGAAAAATTGGTAATTTCGAGTTTGAGAGTTTTTTTTATGTACTTTTTTTGCCCATTTGTGTAATTGTGACCTGGTTAATGTAACTCTTTAAGAAAATTAGGAGGAAATTAGCTGAAATGACAAAATAATTTTCTTTTTTACTGCATGACAGGGAAAACTGTCTGTGATTTTGAGAAGATAGGTAGGTCTAGATGGTAAAATAATAATTATAATTTTAATTTTTAGGTTTCGACACCAAATTATAGACGTTACTTTCTAATCTCACTAATTTTTTAGAGAGAGTAAAAATCTTTAAGCTATGTCTGTTTTAAGTTTTTTTTTCTTATTATATTGACTGTTCAAACTGGACGGCTCAAAAACTTTAAAATTTTTTTTCCTCTTGACCACATGAGGCTTTCTTGTTTTCCAACAGCTGTTGTCAGTAATGTCTACAGTAAGATCTGATTGCTGCTGAACCATGAACCCAGTTAACTAAACCACATACGACTTTAAAACATACTTCCTATTAAAGCACCTTGAATCAAGAGTCCTGGGTTTTTGCTTTACACAAACAACATCAGCAGCTCCTCCTCTCACAGAAAAACATTAGGAAATTAAATTTTTGGGAGTATTACCAAAGGTAATTAGGCCCAGGAACAAAATAGGTTCCTCGTCGTGTCTTCATTCGTCGTCGGTAACAAGTGCCCACAGGATCAACTGCACGGAGAGTTTTCCTGACTTTCTCCTGAGTAGTATTTTTGCCAATTGCTTTTAAGTGTCCTCGGACATATTTTTCTCCACAATTAGGATTCTCTCCTTTTAAATGAGTAACAATGGTTGTAAGTTCATCATCACTTATATTTTCATCTTCCGGAATTAAATGAACATGCTTGTATAAGGTTGAGCGTGAAATTCCCAGGTAACGTGCAATGGCTGCTCTAGTCATACCTGAAAATAAAAACAAATCTGAGTATATTAAGAAGTCACAAGTGTGAGAGCTAGAACATCACTGACATTTTTAGCAAACTGATTCAATCGTACAATTAGTGCTAAAATCATGGGTCAGAGGAAAGTTGTCGATTTCCTGTAGGAAAACCACACTTGAGAAACGTTGGGGAGCTGTATTGGCAATTCGCTCCGTCAGGTATTATGAGCCTCCATAAAAAGGTCTGGTGGACTATCGTTTAAAATATACTTTTTTAAGTACGCATTAAAGTAGTAAAAAATGCACTTTATTTGTGCCAAAACCCCGAAACTAACGGCCAAAGGTGAAAGGGGTTTCAATGGTCAGAGGGGGTTGAAACTTGACACACATCGTCAAATACATCCATGAATGAGGGAAACACGGGGGAGAAGGAAATGAATACTTTCGGTTTTTTCAGACGACCCAAATCTTGGTCCTCAAATCTATAGGTTAGCAGGCAACGCTGGGAATTGTTTGCCCCAGCATTTCATTTGCTTCTTAATTTAAATCCTAGATTATTATTTTGAAAAGGAAGATTTTGCACGCACAACAATTGTACCTGCTTTTCGACATTGAGTAATGTGATCTATGTTGAGCATAAATTCAGGTCGACCAGGTGAAGATGACATTTTTGCTACAGATGCATTTTGGTTAACAGGTCTTGAACTAGAAGTTGAAGCAGAAGCCGTTCTATTGGATTGTAGGAACTGAGATACAAATAAAATGAGTCGAGATAGCTGTTGTTTAAGTTCCCCTTCAGTTATTGCATGGAAGATATTATGCAGCATTCCTGAGTATAACTCCAGTTTGGTGACAGACAGTCTTAACATGGAAAGATCTCCCCTTGGAACAGAGGCATTCCCTTTCTCCAGTTCCTCTAAGATTATCAAACCAAACTCAATAATGTCTGCAGCGCCTGCAAATATTCAAACCAAAGGAAACAAAAGTTTAGCCACTTTTTTTAAAGTAAATTGCAGCTCAAACGTAATAATATGAGGGTTTATGTTAATGCAATCAGTATAACAGAGCAGGCTCAAATAATTTTGTTAATAGCCTGACTAGATTGATAATGTAAAATCTTGAGTGAGCCATTATAATGCTCAAAGTAAGTGTCTCCTTTAGAATTGTCCAGGTTCGATTCCCGGCCAGGTGACCAAGGTGACCTGAGTTCGGCGGTCTCAGGCAATGGTCACCTGGCGCTGGGGTAATAAGCGTGGAATTAGCCGATAGGCTATTTGAAACTTGGAAGGAAAAAATAATAGTAATAATTTCGGAAGATTAGTATTCACAGGATCATCATGAAGTACTTCTAAGTGTAGCCCTTTCCAAGCGTTCAAACTGGAGCTTCAGTCTGGCTTCTGGCTTCATCAAAGAGACGATCCAGGATGTGAATTGTGGTTGGCCAGAAATGCATTTCAGAGCTTGTCGATGCTCCCAGATTGAGCTCCAGTTTGATCATGTGGAACAGACTCATTCTAAAATGAAGTTGTTCTTCATTTACTCTTCTGAACCTCTATTGTTTAGATAAAACTAGAGAGCGGTGAAACAGTAGCAGTGTCAACCAACAAATCCAAACCTGGAACCTAAATCTCATTCGCTTTCAATCTACTCCCAGATTGGTCAAAATTTTCAAAAATCTTTTGGAAATCCTAAAGCTCATTTGAACAGTGATATTTAGAAATGAATCAAGTTCCATTGCCATTAAAATGATGCAACCTGACCTTAAGGGAAACTGAATGCATGCATTCCTGTTCAGCTCATTAAAAACCAGAATGTTTGGGTGGAAAAACAAAAATTATTCAGATTCTGGGGCATTTTTCACAAAGAGGAAAAGTTGCATCTTTTTGAAAGTAATTCAATAGACTTGATTCTTTACTGCTATATGCAGTCCATATTTAAACAGTTATTCAATCATCCAAATTATGTTTGCTGCTGGGATAGGTTATTTCAGTGCTAAAAATGAGGACACCTGCGGCCTAATTATTGAAGCTAAGTCATGCTGCAATCACACGCTGAATTTAGCAGCTGAATGTGGAAGTCATCAGTAATCGCCCAACGGCTGAAATTTAGCAGATTCGAGTTATTTTCATCCCAATGTGTATCAAATCTACTCGGATAGTTCAAACAAATTCAAAATTGGTGGTTGCTGAGAATCGTTGCTGAATTTTGCGCGTCATGCGCAAAATTCAGGCATCAGGCCAATGACTTCCACATTCAGCGTGTGATTGCGGCATGAGCCTGAAACTATAAGACATAGCCCTATCTTAACCATGTAATATATTTCAATTGGATGTCTTATCGGGCTGCTTTAAACTTTAAATAATTGGCCCCCTGGTTAAAATTTAAGAAGGAACTAGCTACCAAAAGTAGGCACTTCTTAAATTTTAATCCCACACAATGCCTAACAACTAAATATAAGTGGTAATCTTTACTTATATGATTACGTAATTTGTCCAATACCTTTGAACAAATAGTAGGTAAGCCATACATCCGTTAGAGATGAAGCCTGTGATCGAGGCATCAATTCGTAAGTCCAAGGAAGAAAATGCGAACCATGAACAAACAATGACCACTGTATGAAACTGAACAGCACTTGCAATGAAGAAATTAAAATTATACTCATCTTTAGTAAACTTTGTGTTGACACTCAACATGAATTCAAAACATGAAACTGAACATCACTTGCAATGAAGAAATTAAAATTATTCTCATCTTTAGTAAACTTTGTGTTGACACTCACATGAATTCAAAACATTGATTAATTATGGTGTATTTAAAGTAGCCGTTTTTGTAAAACCTTAGTGCTGTAAATTTAGAGGAGCCAATGATAGTATTGCAATGAAATGTGGATAGAATAAAGTACACACATTCCGGTCAATACTGTTCAGTGGTCCTTTAGAGAACCGGTTGGATACTTCGAGCACAGTTTGGAGAGTTGAGGACAAGAAAAAAGGGGAAGACTTTAGGTTGTGAAACGCTCAGCCGCTTCCAGGAGGAGACGATGAAGGATGCGCAGACCCTCTCGATTCAAGTGAAGCAAGTCTACTCGGCGATTCTGATGACCTCTTTTAGGAAAATAAAACTTTTCGTAAAATCGGCGGTCAGGCTCCCAAGAGTCTTGACGCATGAAGGGAGAGAAGCTGTCAACCACAAGAACACGATCACGCAATGATTCTCTGGAGCAAAAGCTCGACAACCATCGATTGACCACATCAATCTTGCGATTGACATGCGCAGGAAAGAGAGGAATAGGAGGGATTCTGCCGACGACGATGAAGCGAAAGTGTCTTTCGGCATAAAGAAGGAGGGCCTTCAAGGCCTTTTTAAGGGATGGGACATCAACTTCCGCCTTGATGTCGTTAGTCCCTGCTAGAATGATAAGAATATCCCTGTCTTTGTCGAAGGCTTCATTTCTTGAAAGGCGCTTAAGAATCTGGGTTTTTAGGATCGATCGGAGCCAAAGATCATGGTTTGCCGGAGGAAGGCAACAAGCAGAAGCACCACTAACTGCCAAGGATACAGAATCTTCGACAGGAAAATTATTAAGCATACGAACCAATTGACTGGCTCCAAGGAAAACGTACATGATGACAGATGAAGTAACTAGGTTAGGTGTGAAGAATACAAAGTAAAGACAAATCAAGAGAAAAGATTAGCTCAGAAGAGGAACAAGAGTTTGGACCAGAGATAAGAGATCAGTTGGAGAGCGGATAAGATACGAACGTTACGCTACCTGATTAATTATTCCAAAAAAATAGGAAATTATCAAGATAACAACCCAAGCCTGTGCGAAGTTGAGCAGAGAATGGAATTTATTTATTTATTTATTTATTTATTACCTCTTCAAAGCACATACATTTTGATTATAATATTTGTAACATAATAAAGAAAGAGAAACTGACAGAGAATAAAGTTACAGTATTACATCCGAGCCTAGGTACATACAGGTTTCGTGCCAATACAAATAGAATTACAAGATTACATATGACGGTGAAAAACAAGAGAAGAATTCATTTATTTAATTACTAGGTGCTCATGCTGGCTTGAGGCGACCCGGCTCTGCCGTATGGCAATTCTACGGGTGGATTGATTGCCCTGTCTTTTTTCATCAGAACCTCCCTACAATAACCTGATACCAAATTCCAATTACCCGAAGACTCTAACATACTCTCCACCACGTTTTCCGGAGTAAGCATTCCAAGGCGACCAAATAACATATTATGTTCCTTCTGAAAGGCACCACATTCAAAGAATGTGTGCTCAGCAGTGTCCTCTTCCGAGCAAAACGGGCAGGAGCTGTTCCGAACAATACCTCTACGCAACAGGTATCTTTTAAAACATCCGTGTCCGGACAAGAACTGGCAGATGTAGAAATCAATGTCCCCGTGCTTCCTCAGCAACCAAGCTTCCAAGTTGGGAACAAGGCGCTTCGTCCACAATCCATCCTCAGCAGCGTCCCACTCTTCCTGCCATTTAGCTCTAGTTAAGGCTCTCGCTTCAGGGCGAGGCGTACCACTATCTAAGCTGATCCTCTCCTCGAGAACCAGGTGAACTGGAGGGGTACCCGAGATCACATTGAGGGCATTGTTCGGGACAGAAACATAGGAGCACGCCACCCTACGTTTGAGAGGTCTGACACACTTAGTAATCATAGCGCGGCAGCCAGGTCTTATTCCATGAGCACCCCATACTGGAGCCCCATAAAGAAATGCCGACATAGCCGCACTATACAGGAGCCTCCTCTTTATATAGCTAGGGCCACGTAGGTTGGGTAACAGCCCAGCTAACGAGCCAAAGACCCTTTTTGCCCTAATAATAGCCTTTTCAATGTGTGTTGAGTAAGAGAGGCTTCCGTCAAACCAGATTCCCAGGTATTTCAGAGAGGGTGCAGGGACAATGGGGTGGTCTTCCACCAGCACTCTGATGTTCTTGCCCCTGAATTTGCGCCTGGATGTAACTACCACCTCAGTCTTTCTTGGCTCTAAAAAAAGCTCCTTTGACTTGAGAGCAGCGCCAATCTCTTTCGTTATCTCGTTTACCTTCCTTCTGAGTTCCATTCTGCTCTTTGCGCTAACCACGAGGGCGAGATCGTCCGCGTATGCGAGTTTCTCAGAAACTTGGCCAACATAATACACAAACGTTTCTTTTTGGACTTGTTTCTTAAAACGAACCAGGATAAAGTCCCCAATTTCCGCCTTTGAACCAGATTCTGAATCAGCATAATTTTCCATCAACAGCAATTCTAAGTTGTCATCTTCCTTCTCATTGTCATTGAAGCTTTCACCATCTGATAAATCAGAATTTTCTGGTAAATCAGCATCTTCCCCGTCATCCTCTTCGGATTCATTTTTATCTTTGGCAGGTCTCTTTTTAGTATTCTTCGTTGGTTTCTTTTTCTTTTTTGCTGCATTTTCTGGTAAATCTGCATCTTCTTCTCCGTTCTCCTCTTTGGTTTCATTTTTATCTTTGGTAGATCCCGTTTTAGTTTTCTTCTTGGGTTTCTTATTTTTTTTGGCCTCTTCAGCTTCTTCAAGACGCTTCAATACTTCATCTGTGGTCAAGACCTCGCCATATTTTAGGTGCTTTAGTCGAGCAACTTGCTCGGGGGTTTTAGCTTTGTACTGAGTTAATTCTGTCCATTTAGGCACGCATTTAATTTTATGGGTAAAAATATCAACTAAGCTGGTTGGTTTCTCTGGCGTATTGCCATGAATTCTAGTTGACAAATCTAGGACGGTCTCATAAGATACATTATTCTCAGTTATCGCTGAATCTATTGGTCCGATAAAGGCGGCTTGAGAAGAAATAGGACTATGAACTTGTGATGAAAAAGGATTAAGATCAGATACTTCATTCGCAATTGGGTTATTGACTGAGGGAGAGATCCCGAAACTAGAGCCAGTCTCTAGGCGCGGTGTTTCTGGGGGCAAAATTTCATCGGGGGGTGGGGGTGTACTCAAAGATGCTCTCCTTTGCAATTTTAGTTTCTTTTTATTTTCGTATAATTCTATTTGTTCTGTAGTGAATAAGGTTGCAGCTAGTTTTTTGGAGTCAAGAGGATAAAGACCAGTAGAGCTGAAACCCTTTTGAATGTTGATTTCTTTCAATCCTTGTGGCCAAACTTTGCCCAAATACTCTCCAAACAACTCCTTTGTTAAGCGGCCATGACCACGACCTATTTGGCTTTTAGCGTATTCTACTAACAATGGTTCCCAAAACTTTTTGAGGGGACCGAAAACGCTTTTGTCTAGAGGTTGCATTTTATCAGTAAGATGACTTGGTAACTTAACTAAGGAAATATTGCTGTCTATTGCTGCCCTGATAATTCTGACGCTGAAATGGCTTGAGTGGCCATCATAGATTAAGACGGCATGTTGGTCAGGCAGTTTTTTGTTTTCTCTTAATTTTTGGATATGAGGAATGAAAGCCTCGGTGAACCATGAAAAAAAGATCGGTTCTTCCATGTAACCGTTATTTGACGCTGAGTATTTTGTCCCTGGATAACTATTTTTCGAAACCCATCTAGATTGCACTGACTGACCTTTAAAAATTATTAGAGGAGGCATAAAAGTGCCATCAGCAAACACGCAAGCTAAAACTGATGTATTCTCTTTACCTGAACCACCTGAGATTCGACTCAGTCAGAGGAACGCCTTTTGCTCCGATTCCTTTTGATTTTGTAGGATCACTATTGAAGCCTGACTCGTCACAGTTTGCAAGAAACGCTTTTGCACTTGTAAGGCCTTTCTCGTTATACAATTTTGTAAGTAAATCAAAGAAATCATAAATTACTTGCGGGTCACGGGCGTCCGCACGCGCTTTTTGCAGCTGTTCAGCCTTCTTCAAGCTCAAATTGGGATGACGGCGCATGAATGATAAGTACCAATCTTTAAGATTCTAAAAAATTTAAAAAACTTTTAAGACAATTTTTGAACCACTCACTTGCATAAAATCTTCTTTTCACGGAAGCGGACGCGTTTCGGAGGTTACCTGCCCTCCATCATCGGCGCGACTGGTCAATTCCAATCAGCTGATTTCGGTCCCGGATTATTTCCCGTCCCTCCATCGTTGTCACATCTCGAGTGTATTGTTGTAAACAGTCTGTTATTTACTCCCGTTAGATCCGTATTAAAAATGTTGTTCTTATTTTGGTACATGTAAATACTTTCCCATATGTCTAGTTTATTTTTCTCAGTGACTTTTCTTAGCAGTTTCGGTTCAAACGATATTTCGTGTCCTTCTTCCCAGTAGTGTAGAGCTACTGCTGATTTCTCTGTTTGTCTATTTCTAACACATCTTTTATGTTCTTGGGCTCTTACTTTCAGTGAACGGCTGGTCTGTCCTATGTAGAATTTATTGCATTCTGTGCAGTTAATTTGGTAAATACCTTTCTCCTCGTTGTCAGGTCTTCTGTTTTCAATCTTCCTGCTAAATTGTTGGGCAACATTGAACCTATTGGTGAAGCTTAGTTTTATGTTGAACTTCTCAAAAATCCTACGAAAAGCTGGGGCATATTTCGGATGGTATGAGAATTTCTTAAACCTCATCTCGGCTTTCTCTATATTTAGCTTAGATGTTTCCTTATTTAGGGTTCTCTGCTTCACTTTTTCATTCAATTTCTTGATTTCTCCTTTGTTAAAACTATTCTTTTCTGCTATCTCTAAAATTTTCTCTATTTCTATTTTGTAATCAGTTTCGTTCAAAGGAATGCTGTTTGTTCTGTGTAGCATGAAGTTGAAAGCTGCGAGTTTGTGTGGTCTTTGGTTGAACGCTCTGTTGTTGATATATGTTTCCGTGCTCGTAGGTTTCCGATATATTCCGAATTTGAGATTATCTTTGTCCCTATGTACGATTAGGTCTAAAAAGGGAAGTTTTTGTTCTTCTTCTACTTCAAGTGTGAATTGAATTTTCTCGTGGTATGAGTTAAGAATTGTAAGGGCTTCGTTAATATGGTGTTTTTTTAGTATCTCTAAGACATCATCTACGAACCGAGACCAATGTTGGAAAATTTTCGGGTATTCTTTAATAGCTCTGCATTCAAATTCACTCATGACCAGCTCAGCTGTCAACGAGGAGATCGGGTTGCCCATCATTAGGCCGTCTACTTGTTCGTAAAGTTCATTGTTGAAGTAAAATGCGTTTTGAGTTAGACATAAATTTACTAGTGCCGCATATTCTTTAATTTTCATCGAGCTTATTCCATTTTTGTGTAGCCAATTTCTTAAGGTGTCTAGTGCCAAGTTTACTGGTATGCTAGGGTATAAAGATTTTACGTCAAAGGAAACAATCCTGTCATCTATTTCCAGTTTTATATTCTTAAGTTTTTCTACTAACTCAATCGAATTCCTTACACTCTTCGATTCAAAAATTTTAAACAACTTGAATCTCTTGATTAACCATTTTGCCAATTTGTATGTGGTGGCTTCTCTACAATTTACAATTGGTCTCATCTCTTTTCCCGGTTTATGGATTTTCGGGTAAGCATATAAATAAGGTAGCTCAGCTGTTGTGTTGGTTAACCATTTCTTCTCAGTTTTCTAAGATTCTTCTCAGATTCTAAATTTTTTAGAATCTTAAATTTTACTCTTGTGTAGTGTTTTAAACTCCTAAAAAAAAAAAAAATTGTTTCAGTACCAATCTTGCCCGGGGCGACCATCCTTGAATGGAGTAGAGATATTGTTGTTCCTGACATAATCTTGTATTAAATCCTTGAGCTCCTCTCTGCCACAAGGGACACCCAATTGAGCTCTTGCAATTAGACACTCGACAATTTCTGCTTCGATTTTAAGGTTGAGAGCAGGTGACCGTCCAGCACCAAATTTATCTGCGACAAAAGTAAATGAGACTATCGATTAAGTTGGGAAATTAACTAGGTAAAAGTCAAGTTAAACCAGTTCAAAATACCCAGAAAGGAAAGCCCCTGACATGTAATAGAAATAAATTACAGATATCCTCACCTTCTCCTACTTTTCCGGCAACTCTATCAGCCAGTGTGGATTTAGGAATGTTATAAAATTGTGCCGCGGCAACAATGGTAAGATTTTGATTGGATACATCACGAACGGCACTGGCCAGATCACATTGCGTATAGAGAGGCTCACTCAGCTTCTTTTTTTTGTAATTCCTTGGCATTTTAGAAGCTAAAACAGATCAAAAAGTAAATTAATTATCAAATTTAAATTGGAAAATTGAATAAACGGAATTACCCCACCGGTGTTTTTCCGATGGGGTAATTCCGGTTTAACCTCAATCTGGACAGAGGTTCATCGATCATTCGAAAAACAGGCAAAATTGTTTATTCATAAACAGAACAACTTAAAGAAATAATGGTTGTTGGAATATAAAGATAATTTCTCTTACCTGTAACACTTTGCAGAGACGTTCCGAGTTTGGCGATTTGCTTTTTTTTCGCACCTTTACGACCGATCTCCTTATCACGCGTAAACAAACAAGAAATGAGAACCAAATCACTCAGGGTGACCAACTGAACGTTGGCAACGACATACTAGCGCGAAAATTCCCTAACCTCAATTTTACGACCTCCATGATGCACATCCGGAATTACCCCGTGACGGAATTACCCCAACTGACCCTACTTAGTATTGCTGTTACCGCTGGGCCGAAATCGTCGCACTGCGTGCGGGCAGAGACGAAACAGGCGGTAAAAGCGACTAGGTAAGAAAATGTCAGTGTAACATAGAACATTCACTCACTTGGCTCGAAGCAGGACTTTTTATTAAATTAAGGCTGCACCTCAAGCAAATGTAGGAACTTACCATGAGGATTGTTGTGTCTCTCGCCAGAGTCGTACCTATACCACAATTAAGAAAATAATCAAATAATAGCTATTGCTCTCACCGTCGGGCCGAAATCGCCGCACTGCGTGCGGGCAGAGACGAAACAGGCAGTGAGAGCAATTAGGACGAAAATTCACGTAAGATGTAAGTCGTTATGGGGTTGTCCATAAATTACGTAACCGATTTTTCCGATTTTTTGACGCCCGCTTGTAACGCCATAGTCACACTGGTCTAAAAAACCCCAAATTAACCACGTAACATTTTCCTTGACACCGTCCCCCCATTTTCACTAAAATGAAAATCAAATGAGCTTAATAGACACAATTTTTTCATCGAACGAGAGGTAGGGCATAGCCTCTGTTAATTAGAAAGCTCTGTGTTTTAGGAGACAAGGAATAATACAAGAATAATACATGAAAATTAGCCTTTGAGCCTTGAAGAGAAGAAAGAAGTCGTAGTCCAGTGTACACACTATTACGTGACACTGAGCTTTACATCCCTCCCCCACCTCTTTTTATTCTGGGTGACGGAATTGTGAAGACCGGCCCTCCCTTTAGAGCATTACCTAGTTTATAGACAACTCTCAAATGAATCAGATAAGTGGTTTATCTCCCGCAAATTTGGAACGATCTGGTGCAGTCATAGAATCTGATTGTGAAGTTTCTTTCGTGTAGATTTTGGAGACCATCCAGGTTGACGTATCATCAAAGAAAACGGTAGAAAATGAAAATTAATATTAATGTTGGCTTCGTCTCAACTCTACAGAATATCTTTAACACCATGTAACTGTTCTACCATGTTGAGCAGGCCCACCAGTAGGCGGGTAGTGTCCTTGTGAGATCTTTACATAAACCGTGCGCAAAGCCACTTAGAGCTTTGCGATTGCCTAACCGTCAGGGGCTGTCGGCGGAATTTCATCATCCATTTCACGCCTGTTCTTACTGATTTTGTTGGCACGAATTTGACTACCCATATGCTTTTTTTCCATCCCTCTTTCAGTATCGAGATTATTTGAGTGGAAACTCACACTTGCCGAACCGTCCCCTGCATGACTCACGCCTCCTCCTCCCCCCCCCCCCCCCCCAGGTTTCAAAATTATTTTTGTGTTCTTTAAGGAAAGATGACCATGCAGTAGTTATTTGATGGATCCTTGTTTTTGTATTTTTTTTTACAATATATGTTTCTATAGTTCTCCATCAGGCGAAGTGGGGATGCCGCACAGTGGACCGAGACAATCAGAGAGGTCGAGCATGACATTTTTGACTAAAAGTGCAAATTTTGATGTTTACTCCCTCTCATTTTAAATTTTAAGGGGTGCTCTTAGAAAAACATTTTACGAGGAAACCAATGAAACCACATACAGAACCTCAAAATCGTGTACAAACGGAGTTATAAGCTTTTAAAGTTTTCAAAGTTTGGCCGACCTCTCCCATTGACTCGATCCACTGGGTGCCGTTTCCGGTAAAGCTCCGCGAGCGAAGGGTTTCTACTCGAATAACCTCAGATTTTCACAGGGATCGTTCACGTTTCACGTGCATGTGGTCGTTCAAGTATTACGGGTGAAATTTTTGCGGACTTTTCAGCCCCTCCTGTAAACCAAACTCACATCCATTCGAAATGCACTGGAAAAAGAAACACATTGGATCTAGAGTCCAGACTCTTGAAAACATCGTCAAGAAAAAATACTCTTGATTCAATCGGATTTTTGCTTGAATCAAAACGAAATCCGCTTAAATTAAGAGGCTTGGCTCTTGATTTAAGCTAGATTCTGATTGAATCAAGAGTACTTTTTCTTGTCGATGTTTTCAAAAGTCTTGACTCTAGATACAATGTGTTTTTTATCCAGTGTGCAGTAAGCCTGCAATGACTTGATCTTCAACCTATTTTTTTTTTGGAGAGTGGGAACAAAGAAGCGCAGAACTCCCAAGAAGTTGCTAAAACCCAGGTTTTTGGAGGGAAATACAATTTTTTTTTTTTTTTTTTCATAAGGGACGCTTACGATCAGTTAATCTGGTCCTGACAACCTCCCACCCCACCTTGAACCCTCGCAATACCCCGGAAGCAAAGTCCAGATACGACTCCCCCCACCCCTTCTCCCCCAAGAGGCTTACCTAATACTTGAACGACCCCAAATGAAGTAGAATATGATAATTGATGTAAAAAAAATTGAGCTTCAAGCCAAAACTAAACTAAACAAGTAATATTTCAAACTACATGGAGAGAGATGAGGGATAGTAAAAAACTTAATCGATTTTTTTTTAAATCAATTACCATGTTCTATGCAGCTTAGCCAGCCAAATTTGGCATTAAAATGTGGAAAGTTGCATTTTGGCTGCCTACCCAGCAGGGGCTGTCTGCGGGTTTTTTAATGTACTGCCATAGTGAATCCCGTTTTCTCATCAGCTTGGCCTTGACTTTCTCTCGTGTCGCTGCGTACGATACTATCACCACTCTCCAACGGAAAGTTTTCTGTCAATTATTGGTGTATCCTATCCAGCGTGATTATAACCGATCCCAGTTCCAACCCAGTGGTGGTTGAATCTGTCTACTCAAGTTGCTCAGCTTGATAGGATTCGAAGCCACCGACGCCTCCCGCCAATCGGCTGCACTTTGCCTTTCCACTTCTTAAAATAGATAATTTGTTTCAACTAATTTTCATCGAGGGATTCTATTTTTCACAGTTCTACTTTTTCAAGCGCGCAATATTGGTCTCGTCACTCACTGCTGACTCCCACCGATTATTGTGCAGTAGAGATGTCACATTACTTAATAGCAGCGTGGGCTGGCTATTCATGATGTTGGTGCCATTGAATTTTTGTATCCACATCCACACCTTTGTCGAATCCTTCGGAAATTTATGAAAAGCAACTGGTCCAATTGAACCACATAATTAATATTTCAGAGCATCGCATTTCGTACACAGCTAACAGTTTCGAGTGAGTGCTTTGATATGGTCCACATGGGCCATATTTTCGAACAACAGTGTTTTCAGAAAGCCATGCCAAACGACTGCCGAGCACTTCATATAAACCGAATCACCCGTTTTTTGGAGCAACGCCGTTTGCACAGAGCTATCAATATTGGAGGAGCACTCAAAATTGACCACATTATTCCTATCTTCGGCCACTATATTTGTTTCGCAGCCCATGCAAATTTGACACGACGGATCTGACCGTCGGAATCCCGAAAAGTTAGCTCGGCTGGGGACCCGAAAACTCACCGGAACTTCAGTATGCGAACTTGATATGGTCAACAAAAATGCCCTCACGTAAATCCGTACTATAACTTGATATTACGAAGATAAACGTATGAACTGCATAAAATAGCCCAACGGTTCTCGATTTGTGCGCAGTTTTTCCTCGGACGACTGATATGCTGTAAAAATGCCAACACGACGGAAATCATTCAAGATATCAGAATCGCAATATGAAGCGCAAATTTTTGGAATGGTATGCGTCAAATTTCTTCCGAACAACGGAAAGTTCATTCAACTGCAGTTTTTTAGTCCAATTTTGATGCTACCGATGAACCCATCCTCTCAATCGCAGACTATCGACGAACAAGAGAATCTTCGGAGCTGAATTGAGTACACAGTCGACGAAACACTCACAGCGCACAGCCTCAGGTGCTGGTCAGATGAAAACGCTTAAGTTTTCTCGCTTGCAGAAGTTATGCTCGAAGTATATCTGCAATATTGCAGGCGCCTTCATTGGTGCATGTCAGTTTTCAAGTGTTCAGGACTCGAGGAATGACTTAAATCTGCGACAACAGCGTTTTGAAGCGGGCTTGGCGTTCGATGTTCAGAGGTCGCCAAGAAACGGAGCCTTTTCTTTTCTCTAATACGAGCCAGCTCACATCTAATGCAGAACTTATCGTTGGCATGAAGTAAGAACTCAACTCACAAGCACATAATTACAGAAGCTGGAATGCGAAGAGAATTTGAGCCGCTGGAAATTGGTGTGGTCCGTTTGCAACATGCCGATTTTTTCACCCGTAATTGACCACAGTTAATCTTTTATGTAAAATCGCCGGGCTGAATAGTTGTACTGATTGAAGGAGTGGTGCCTCAGACAATTTTAAGTGTGCAAGCCACGAGAGACTGCATGATGAAGTCTAAGAAACTAGCGACTTCATCGAGTTCAGTGTCCTCTGCTCAGCAATTGCTTGTTTAATACGTATTTTTTGTTTCACTCGCCGATTGAAGTTCTCCCAACCTGCGCTACCATTGATCGGAAGTATAGCATATGGATATAATTCCGCTGAACCAATCTTGTATTGGTCCCAGAAAAATGTGCCACGCCTACTACCAGCGGCGGATACGAGTCCAAGCAGCTCCTGGAGTCTGAGCCTGAGCATATCGATTTGATCTCAGATACGAGACATATCATAGGTACACACAAGTAATCATTAGGACTCCCTCGATCGCTAGAATATTTACGGAAGACGCTGTATTGAATCAAAATCATTACAAGTGTCTCCCGTTCACCGGAAATATCAGTTAAAGTACGAAATTTTTCGGCCAAAATTTTAGTGACCTCCAAGGCCGAATGCTTCGTTTGTGGATGACTCCGCACTCTCATCCCTACAAGCACTCTGACTTCTTTTGAGGTCTGTCTCGAGTGCAGGCGGACCGAATCCTCTATTTTTCACACGGAAGAATGGTTGACTATCCTAAAAAATGGAAGAAGATTGAGAAGGTAAAAAAAACGTTGAAAAGAATATTCTCTATGGCTTTGCCACAAAGATTTGTTGTGCCAACAATAAGAGCCACCACGACATCGTACGAAATCTTGGGCCCTTTAATCCCCTTGTCAAAAAAATTAATCTGGAAGTCGAAATGGTATTGCAATTTTTTTTCAACTTATACAATGGAACAATCTCATTGTCATGATGAAATGAATACCCATCCGAATCGGTTGAATCGCAAGTGGAAGTTTAAATCATGAAATTGCAAGCGATCCCGCTGTGGAATAAACTGCGTGCACCGTGCAAGTCGGTTCTTATTTCAAGAGCTTATTTGGCGGTCGCACCGTCACTGAGCTGAGTGCAAATCTCCTGCATTGGCTGGACATCCCCTAGCATCCGCTTTCGTTCATGATACGATTTACGCTGTTTCTTTTCTTGGTGCCGTCAAACCGATAATCGTATGCCACACCCTATCCTTGGATGAAAGCACAAGAAACTCATGAAGTCAGTTCCCGCGGTTAATTGATTTAGACGCGGTCCGAACTAAGAACAGAAGTACCTACTTTTACCCTACAATTTGATAAAGGCTAAGAATGTTCAAAAAAAGAAAGGAAAAAATCTACGAATTCGACTGTAGATGATTCCTGCAAGGCCCCGCTCATCGCGTCTACCTCAGATTCCTCAGAACTTCAAACAAGAAATAGGGTGTTCAGCGGTAGGATGTCCAAATTGTAGGAATTTTGCTTGTTTTTGTGGATTGAAATGCTCTTCCAGATTTGCTTAGTTTCCAACAGTCATGCGCACTTCTTTACCAAAAGTTGGTTTCCGAGTGATAATGTGTTTTTCTTGCCAGGAGTTAGCTGCAACCGTCGACCTTGTTATTTCAGGAATTTCTTCGTGTCATGCTCATTCCCTCTCGGTCCTGTGGACCTACTTTTTTCGGACCATGTTGTACCCAAATCATCACCTGCGCCTGTGGATCAACAACAGTTTCCATGTCCGACATAGAGGGACAATGTTGTCAAATGGATATTATACATCGCCCAACAGAATCGTTGAACTAATGGCCGAAGAAAAAGGAACTGAGCGGTGCGGAGACGACAAGCGGACACCCATCGGACCATAATTATTACTTACGAATTATCGACGAATCCTCAAATGGAAGGAAGAAACGGATCAGCGATACGACTTGTGAATGGTCATACGGTCACAGCGGCGTAGAATTTGGGATGTAGTGGCAGAATTTTTGCTTGCAACGAATAACTTTTTGAGCCTTTTGAAAATAATGTGTAAAAAATTTGTGCATTGTACATTTCTCGGAAGTTGTTCGCCAGCGGGTCACCGGCAAATTGCGGAGTTGGATGACTACTTCTCGAGGCCATGTAGAATGCACAAGTTTTATTTGATCCATATGTACAAAAATAATGGAAATAACTGGAAAAAATTTATTACGAAAAAAAAAAAAAAAAAAAAAAAAAAAAAAAAACCAATAAAATAAAAAGAAAAAATTCAGAATATGTAAAAAAAACTATTAAGAAAAAAAAATCAAAAAAACGAAACAAGAATGATAAGAAAAAAAACCGAAAGGAAAGCGAAGAAAAAATTATCGTAAAAAACAAAATAAAGCGAAAAAAAATAATAAGAAGATGAAAAAATACGGTGAAAAAGAAAAATTTAAGAAGGAAAAAACAATGAAAAATAAATTATGATTAAAATAGGAAAACAACCTTTGAAGCGTGCCAGTGTGTTTTATTTGTCTCCATAATGAAAATGATTTCAATTGCGGCACTATCCATAAATCTTGTAATTTGATATGTCGGATTCTTTTGGCATACCGTAACAACGTTGACGGAGGTGTTTCGGAATAACTTTCATGATATGTCTGAAACATACAACGAACTATTTCAGACTAAGTAAAGGAAGTAATTCTAAAGTGAATAAGAAAACAAAGCAAGAAAGGTAATCAGAAAAAAATAATAAGAAACATAGAAAAAAATTCCTGGAAGAAAAGAATAGAAGGACGACAGCCCCACCTTTTATCACTGTTAAAAATCTAATCAAAATGAGCAAAATTTGGTTCCGGAGTCTATATGACGTCTAAAAATACCGAGTGATATAAATGCCAAGTGAAATTAGTACCGTAAACGCATGAAAGTGAATTCTGTGTGTCATTAATCTTTCTTGATTTATAGCTTCATTACCTTTACTTTCTCATCGCCCTTACGAGGCGCATCTCCTCACTTCCTAATTTCAATTAATAAGGTTTTAATTAAGGTAATTAAGGTCCTATTTTCACTTACGAGGCGTCCAAGAACCTGGTCTCTCGTACATTTGAGCTGAAAACTGTTGAAAAACATTTTTGTTGAATTTTTCTCCTGGAAAGAATTAACGGATCAGACGTACTTCATGAAAATTGTTGTATTTTCAGACTGCTAAGAATAAGCAGCTTGTGTGTGCGTGTTTATGTAACATACGGAAAGTAAGTTTTGAGTAGGCACCATTGTCCTCAGTAACCGGTTTGGATGCTCATCTAAAATATGAACCCTAAAGCGTATCATTGACTCCTCTCATAAATGCGTTCTTAAGATTAAAGGATGAAAAAAAAAAAATTACAAGTTCGGCAAAAACCAAAACTTTCTTCCATTTATTCATTTTATGCTTTTTTAAAATTATGTTTCTCGATATACAGACTTTATCAATGGAGATATATTAACTATTCATGATTTTGCAGCTGTGAGACCCACCTCCCTCCACCTTTATATCATAATGTAAAAAATTAATGTAGCATGTTATCGGCGTGTTCTTGGTGGCCAGACTTAGGCAAGGCCTTAAATTGTAGAATATAACATTTTTAGAAGAATTAACGGGCGATGCTCGGAAAAAATTAAATTGCTGATTGAACGATTCAATTACTATAGAAAGTGACTGCAATGTTTCAATGTAGATCTTACAACAAAAAATACTACTTTAACCACCCCCGTGGTCAAAGTAGCTTACCATAGTGGTTAAATAGCATTTTTTTGTTGTAAAATCTACGTTCAAACATTGCAGTTTTTTTTTTTAACAGTTGAATTGTTAAAGTTATTTAATTTTTTCCGTGTGAAGATCAAAAATGAACGCTGTCGATGGCAATATGTAGGCATTGCTTTCACAGCTACTAGTCTTGGATTTCAATTTGCACCTTCCGTGGCCACTGGCGCTCGTTCCTAGGACAGCCGTTGGCGCGGCATTTAAATTTTCGGCATGTTCAAGTAGATCTGCAACCACTCCCATCCCCTTTAAACGGTAGACATACTGTATACTCCAGCAGAAACCAGCTGCAGCACCCTTCGACGTTCCCGCGTCTGCATCGCTGCATGCCCCTCCCCCGCCACTCATATTCTATTGACGATCAATTTACATGGACGCGGTATCGAAGTTCGATATTTTTCGAGACGCAAGGGCGTCACCATGGATGTTTCCCGTTTCAGCAGGTTTTCCCTCAGCCTGTAGTACAAGAGCATCCCCCTGCTGTTTCAGCTGGTGGCCCTCCCGTGACAGCCTAGTCACCTGCGCTAGATATTATCTAGCTGCAGTGATCTCTTGCAGGGCAACTCCACGCAAGGGGAGGCCCTGCTCATTTAGCGCGAGTCGGAAGTCGTCTTCTTCATCCCACTTAGGTTGGGGAGGCCGAAGACATTGTTCCCTGAATTTACAAGGGAATTTTACGAATCAACAGACTGGACAAGCTTGTTCTCGATATTCTGTTTGGTATCCTGGAGTTCCTGCATTTTATACAACATTTCCCGGATGCAAGCATGCAGTGCTGTGCTCCTCTGGCAAACTTGGCTGATGACTTGCCTATTTAATATTGGTGTAAATTGGGGGATTTGAATAGCTGCCATTTCGGCTGCTTTCGCTGCAGCCTGGAGTGCGAGGGCATGTCCCTGCTGCTGCAGCTGTTGCCCCTCCCGCGCCAGCCTCGTCACCAGAGCTAGCTGCTCTCTGGCAGCCGTGATTTCACGCAGCGCGACTCCGCGCAAAGGGACGGGCTGCAGATTCAGGTCGAGACGGAAGTCGTCTTCTTCATCCCGAACATGATCGTTCAGGGTTGCGAAGACAACGGAGTAGGATGAAAAATACCAATAAAAGAACTCACTTTATAGAAAGAATAAAGCTTCTTTTCTCAGGAAAATAAATGGTTTACAAAGGGGTTAAAACAGGGATTGGACGGATCAAAAAAAACTTTTTTTCTGCGATGCAATAACAATTTTTTCTTTCATACACAACCATGGTAACCCCTACGACCGTGGCCGAGACCATTCCAGCTGATAAGTCTTGATGGCGGGAACATCTCGGCCCGCCTCGTACCCCGAAGGGATCAAGACTAGTATGACCCGCCCTGCTGACGCAGCTGAGACAGCCCGAGCCCCGGAAGCAAGGGTCCCGAACCAACACTAGCACCTACGAACAGGGATTCTGGCGAAAATATTCCCCAGATCATCCACATCTAGCGAGTTCCATAGAGCCTCCTCAAAGGCTGACTCTATCACACTTCTTGCAATTGCTCTTTGCAGATTTGCATCCTGCCTTTCCGTTCGGTTTGGCTCAATCGCTCTAGAAGCCCATTGCCCCCTTCGTCTTGGTGGTGGTGGGGGAGAATCCAACACGCCCAACTGGGAGAGCAGGTACCCCCTGCCTCTCGGTAGTCGTGATGGCCCAGCAGAGGTTACGTCTAAAGTGCGCCTGACCCCCCGGCCTAACGGAGGCTCTGGCACTTCCGAAGTAAATGTCGGAGGGACAGCGAAAAAAACTGCATCCAATACAGAATCCTTAATCACCGACGTTAAAGGGACTCGGCAATATGGGCATGCGTCTTGTGTCAATTGTTGGCGACACGTGCAACAGATAGTATGCCCATTTGAGCATATGACAAATGGCGGCCGCAGTGGATGATCCAGAAGATCACTCTTGTTTTCTTCGAAAATCTTGGTGAGCGTGGTTCTCAACGGTGGTTTCTTTTCCGAATTCTGTCGCTCAGCCACTGTGAAAAAAGGGGGGAGGGTGTGGGAAGGGAACGGGATGCACGTAAGGAATCTGATGTGTGATTCGAACCTCGACAGCTAGACCTCAAGTGTTGAGATGCTCAATCTGAAAACTTGAGAGATCCATACGACCTAATTTCCGGGTCCCACGCACAAGGTTTTTTCTCCGTGTAGATGTAGCTTTTTGGACGCGTGAATTACCCTCTTCGGATGATGAGAGAATGCGCCTCCGTTCGGGGCTCCGGCAACCACGACCGAGTTGCTCGGGGTCTGCTATGGAGCCTTGCTCTCAATTCAGAAGGAAAGCAAGGGATTGTGCAGTACGTCGCATTTATCTAGCTTACACCCGCACGGCTGCCTAATGAATTTCCTACTTCAAGTTCATCATTGAATAGGGAAAACGGCAAAATAAACGTAAAAATCCTGGTATATCGTACGGTTTAATTCTTCTTAAAGACATCATGATTAACTGTGAAAAGACGGTTTTCATTATATTTACAAACAAAAAAATTAGAAAAATTTCTCTAAATTTCTGTAATACTCCAATACCGTTGAGCAAAGTAGCAAAATATTTAGGAATTACGAAATAAAAGAGAGGAAAAATTCGCGTTTCTGTGCTAGTTTTTAATTTTAAAATTTATTTCTTGTGTGTCGTTAAATGTAATTATTAAAGTCTGCAAGAGAAAGTACCTATTGCTTCATTGCGTAATATAATAATAAAAAGGCAATTTTTTATACAATCGAATGTAAAATCATTTTATTCACGATCATCCGAACTTCTGATATGCCAAACAGATGCCAACCTTATCCAGGATCAATTTATTGTAATTTCCTGATAAATTTATTTCAGGAACCGTGAACTGTCCATCATTCAATGAAGCTAGCCCAACAGCTTATCGTAGGTAATGAATTGGTGGTGAAATACACTCAATGAAAGACATCTTACAGAGCAGCTGGGGGTGAGGACGAACTTTGGTCCAAAGCTCGAATAATTAGATTAATTTTTATTTTTAAAATGATAATTTTTCAATTTGGTCAGTTTTCAAACCTTCCTATTCGTTGATTCGTTCTAGTTTTCATACAAACCGTCACATACGTAAACCTTTTGCATATAAACTTATTCACAAAACTTGTAGAATGGCATCTGTTAAGAGTGTCAGACCTTTTGCATTTAGATGGACAAGATCTGCCTTTTCACTAAAATATTTTTTTTAAACAGACTGAGATCTACGCCTGATTGAGGATCTCTAAATTTTATGGATTCGATAATTGTCACTTTTTCCCTCATCTCAAAACCATATATTTACTCATTGACCTCACAAATTTCTGAGTTAAACTTTGGCAACCGTGGAATTGGAGGTACTGCCACCAGAAAAATCCATGTACAAAGATTAGAGGCCATGTTAACGATAAGCTCGTAACCATTCAAAATTGAAATCCCTATTGCGCAGAAAATCATTGGTTCCCAAGAGAATTGCGATCATTGAGTCCTTCATATGCAAGGGTTTAAGTGCAGTTCTCGATCCAAGGTTTTTAAAGCCTCTTCAATCCTACTGTCAGATACAAATAAATTGGTGATCCGATGATTTTGGAACTTTTTTGCACTGATAAAGGATTATTAATTCAACTTCAACGCATTAGCTGAGGAGGATACTAAACTTGTGGTACGTACTATGAGGTATCTCCTGAAGTTATAACTCCATTTCAGTCATTCCACATATTAGAGAAAAACCACTTAACCCCAAAAAATTGGGATTTTTTTAGTCTCATACCTTCCGACCATTGTCAGACGGGGATATAAAATGTTTTTCCTCAAACATATTTAAACACGCTCGTAAAAGCAGCAAGAATAAAAATAACACTAAAATTAATTGTCAGAATCGAATTTCTGACCATTATACTGCGAATTTGTTTATTATTATTTAATTCATGCCTGGGGCCTTTTGGACTTGCGTCATCATCAGAGGAAACACATCGGAGTCAAGTATGTACACAAAGTTAATTACTACAGTTATCTATGTAAGCTTGAACAATAAATAATGACCATGTAATGATTTATAGATGCGATTAATTAATTCCCTGAGATCAAATTAAATGGGGCGCATAGAGAAACAAAGCCTAGGTAATTACAACCTTATGTCGGAACTAATTCACGTTAACCGCACGTTATCATAATCAATACTTAATGGTATGTCATAAGCATAACGTTGAAGCACGGCAGACAACAATCAGGTGGGAAAGTTACTCCTGATGTCTTAAACAGCTTAAAGGTAACGTCAATGATTTGTAGTATTGAATAGCACTTAAAGAAAAAATCTCCGACCGAGACAAAAAAGTTTTTTTCGGAAGTATCGCCAATAACTAAAGGCGTTGGTTGCTCCGGAAAGCCGGACTCTGCCAACCGTTCTTTCCGCTTCAATATTAACTTGTCTATGTCTATGTCGGCGGTGTTCAGGATTTGCAGCAGGAACGCGTTCTTGACCTCAATTTGGGAGGCCTTTTGTTTCCTTAGCCCAAGGACAGCGGGATGCAGTCCCGCTGTGTTTAATATGATGCGATTTTAACATAGTCGTTGATAAATTTGTAAAGTAGAGGATGTGAAGAACTGATATCTGCAAGATAATTTGGTGAAATAAGTTAAATATCGACCGAAATTCGTTTTAGAAAAACGACTTTGAATTCCTTATGGGGTAGCACAGGTGCGTCGAAACGGCGGGAAATAAGATTGCTGGTTGTGACGTAGACGACCAATGAGAGGCCCCCGTTGGAACTTTGAACTTTATTTAGCTTTTGCAGCTTTAATATCAAACTAAGAATGTTTTTAACCACACCAACCGTTTTCTCGTGAAAATTTACATCGGAATGACTCATCACACTCCAAATCCCTCCTGAGTGCAACAGACCCACTAATATCGAGGATGGCCCCTCCGCCTGGGTTCAGGCGGGCCACAGCCCACAGATGTCTCGGTAAGGTTAATTTGATGGCCTCTATTCTTTCTGCGAGCGCCACAACAGACAACGTTTCCAAACTCATCTCTTCATGTCGCCTTGCCTCATGTCTCTCTTCTTCTCTCCTCTGTGGCCTTGCCCTCTCCAGAATGCGCCAGTCCTCTCGTCTCTCTGCTTCTTCTTCCTCCTCAGTGTCATCATTCATTGCATTCCTATCTGTCGGTGGTGGCCATATTGCTTTATGCAATTCTTCCATGGCCCGATCTTTAACATTTTGTGCCAGGGAAATTCTACAGATTGGGCAATTTTGTAATCGAGCCCGGCATTGGTGACAAATTCGATGCCCGTTACCGCACAACTCGAACGGGGGCTGGTAACGCTTCATCCTGTCCACAGTTCACGAACAAAAATCTTAAATTAGTGTGTTCAAACTATCCACGTTCGTGGACTCCACGAACACAAATTTAATTACAAATAACTGAATAAATTTGGCACCGTGCATAAGCTTGTACAAGTTCCAAGTTTTTAAAAGTTCAAGTTTAAAAGTCTAAAGTTTTCTTCAAAAGTTGCAAGTCCTTATCATAAGTCATGCGTAAGCACAGCTTTGAGTAATTTGTGAAAACTTGGTTCGTGGACTCCACGAACACCTAAAGTAGATTTAAGGTGTTCGTGGATTCCACGAACACAAACTCAGTAGACAGCAAAGCAGACTTTTGATCACTTAGTAAGCCCATTTTGAAATGGACGAGCCTCTCCTTATTCCAATAAGTTGCATAAGCTGACTGTAGGCCAAGCATATACTTTGGATTACCTCACATTTGATGTGATGCAATTAAAATCACCACTATATCATTAGGTGTGTAAACGCATGGTAGATGTAAAACTCAAGTAACATAAGCCTATCCTATGGTAAGTAAACTAGATAACTCACTTGATTCTGGACCAGAAGTTTCCACTGAAAATATCAAACCTGGCTTTTGAGGTGATAAATGAAGTCGACAAATTCACAGGTCCAAATGAAGAATGCCTCAAACTTAACCTTGTTAAAGCTGCAGGATTCCATACTCAGACTTAAGTGATACAAAATTTAGACAAGTATCGATTTCAGCATCTGATACTAAAACAAGTGCGGTGCTCAACACAGTGAACAGGTATATTCCATTTGATACTAGGTAAACTCCGGAGTTACATTCACGTAGAGTCGGAACAACACATAGATGATACCAGATTTATATGTGATTGTCCTCACTTCTTTCACTTTGTTGTCTCCACATCTCGGAAATATCTTTTCGAAATTCAGTTTAATTCGCCGAAAATAAAGTACCGCATCAAAGGGGGTTAACTTGGTGCAGTCATGAGTAACTGTGAAGGTTATGTTTACTGTCTCTGTGTTTACTATTCACACAACCACTGTTGCCATCCTGTCTGCAGAATAACCCGTTTTCTCGTGTCGAGTCTGTCGAGAAAAATAATACCAATAATACCCGAAGCTAAAACCGAGTGCTTCAGAATAACTTACGCGAATTTGAGCCGTCCGGAAGGTAACTCAGTCGGAATTTTGGACTATTAGAGGACTTTCAATGTCTCAGTAATTCAGTATTGAGATGGTCCGTGAATGTTAGAAAACTGTCGGAGCGATGAGCGATTTGGCAGCAGCGCAACGACGGGAGATCGCAGACCACGGAAGCAGATAAGCCAAATTGTAATTTTAATATCATTTTAATACCGAATGTGTACAACCAGAAAAAAAATGAGAACTGAATTTGGATTTCTTACAGGTTAGCCACTTTTTAACCTGATAATGATCGCTACTCCTCCCATACTCGTCCTTCCCATGAAGAAAATAAAAAGTACCTAGGTGTGACTGGAAATCTGAAACGGCGCAAACCGATACCTATTGCAATGCTGTAAAGTCGCCATCCAATAGAGATTTATAAAAACCTCTAAAAGCCATTGTCAATATGCCCAAGTCGAATTGAAAAGTAACGAAAAAATTGAAATACTTTTGAAGTTTAATCCAATAAAATTCCAATTTTTCTACTGTTAAATCTCTAATTTTCACAGTACTTCATCGATGAATTCCAAATGGATATGTGTCCCATTAAGGAGCGTATTTTGGCCCTAACTGTGGTCGAAAATTGAAACAGCTTAGAATAATGGCTTGTATGGTCAAATCAACTCTTAATCATCTTTCATGTGAGAACTTGTCATTAGTTGAGGTGTTTTTGAAAGGTTTTTGCCCGATTTACCAGCGCAAAGTAGTGAAGTTTTGCAGTTTTCTCGAATAATTGCTCATTTTCGGTCCTACATTAGATTGTTTATGTATGAACACAAGCAACTACCACTTTCATATTCGAATATGTTTATCTTTAGTACACCTATTACAACATATTTAAAGAGGAGAGTGATAGTTGCTTGTGCTCATACATAAAAAATCTAATTTAGGACCGAAAATGAGCAATTATTCGAGAAAACGGCAAAACTTCACTTCTTCCCGCTGGTAATTTGGGCATTCTCTCATTAATTCTTTTCTAAGTAAGCCCTTGACAATTGAAAATAAGCAGGGTTCTCTACTTGATTCATGCTAGCATTTTTAGATGAGGAAAATACACAGATGGAAATATAGTTTATATAGTAACTCCAAATTCACCTTTCAAGTGAGAGAATTTATTTTCGTTTCAGAAGTAAAGTAATTCTGGATGAATCTAAATATAATAATATAATAAAATATAAAAATTATAACAAAACATATCATAACCAGAAAATATTATTTATTTTGCACAGATGTCAAAAAAATAAAGTCAAAATGGGAACATATATTACAGTAGGTGCATAAGTCAAAGTCAAATACATTTTAAAAAAAACTAGAATTGGAATTTATACAGCTATTTTACAACTTAAAGGTGTATGTACAACAAACAAATATGTTCACTCTACTAACTAAATGTTAATTTACAAATTTACAAATAATAGGAGATATACAATACAATATATACAATATATAATTGTTAACGTCGTTGGTAGACTGTCTTCTCTCAAGCTGATTCTTATGCATAAATCAGCGACCTCGCAGCTTTGTAAGCTACATTTGATACTTGAGGTGATGCTACTGCATCGCGTACGGAGAAAGCCACAATATATACAATATATACACAATATATACAATAGGAGATACTACACGATAAATACTAGAACAAGATGAATATACAACAGTACCTAGAAATAATATACAATAAAGTGTTAAAACTATTCTTTGGAACCTGGAAAAATTAGTGATATTTACAAATATACAATGACAACTATTTTACATCTAAGATGGGACCTTCCCGAAGGCTCCAATTAGAGCTCGGCAAGTAGGGCACTTGACAGGGACATAGTTTGCCCTGTCCGTCATTGTGCCCTCTTGCGTCGAAAAACTATGGTGTCTTGGCTTAACAGCCTCTTAGAGGCAATCGCGGCAGTACACCTCATGACATGATTACACGGTAGGGCTTTATACAGGAACTTGTTGGAGGTGCAGCCATAGCAATATTGCGCTTTGGTTTGCTGCACCTCTAAACTGTCGACAATATCGATGGATAATTTTAAAGCCCTGTACTGCCGCTTTGCCTCAGTTTGATTTAACAAGAGATTGTCATTGCGGACAACTTGGCGTCTCCAATCTGAAAAAAATCAAAAAGTCGATTAAAATAACAAAAAAATAATGATGAGGGAAAAATTAGAAAGCATGAGACCAGAGGTAGCCTATAACAATAAGATAATGCTGAGTGAAAAATTAGAAAGCATCAGACCAGAGGTAGCCTAACTGCACATTTCAGCACTGCCAATATATTTTTAACAAGAGAGCTAGCAACAATCTGCTTTGAAATGTCAAGAAAGTACTTTTCATAAGTTAAAAAAATTTCTCCCTAATCTTCCTTAAGCTGTTTAATTCAACACTTCCTTCTTTGGCAGTTTCAAAATATCGACGGTGAAACTACCAAACCACGTATCTCGGTTTGCGACGTCGCAGACTTCCTGTCATACTTTATTTTTTAAATGAAAAACTACTTAACATCCAGTCTTGAAAATTTCTTTGATTTTTCCTCTTTGTGCGGAGAAAATTCCGTGAAAATTTCAAGGAATGATATTGATTTGGTCTACTTCAAAAAAATAAAATGTGAGCGTAGATTTTTAAACACCGCAAACGAGATACGTGGTTTGGTAGTTTCACCGTCGATATGTAACTTATTTGGTGCACCGTGAGGTCAGCAATTACTAAAAATTGTTCCAAATAGTTTGAAATCCATGAAATGAGGCTACATCTTAGAAGAACTGTGGGTTCACTTGATCAAAATTTAAATATTTTCCCAGAAGGGTACCTCTCCCTGAAATCATTTAAAACCCCATAAAATACTACCTGACCCATCATGGGAACAGGGTTGCCATTTTTCATTATAAATAATAGCTTGAAGTTTTACGTAAAATCTTTCATAAAATTTCACAAAAATATGAAAAATATTTTCCAAAATTAAATGCGCAATGAAATAAAACGTTACAGGCTTTTGCTAGTTGGTGTTTTTAGTGCGTGTTGCATACACAGCCCCTGAAAATATGTTTCATATTTTTACTGCTCTGCGAAATGTCATGTTATATTTCACGGAAATTTTCAATTTTCTATATTTTTCATTTCAGTCATGCAACCCTGCATGGAAATGCAACTATGCAGGATTATTATGAAATAAGTCATCTGCAAAAGACCTTAACACCAACTAAACTTGTCCTGAAATTTAAGTCGCATACTATCGTCCACGTCTTCATCCGAGAAGGAACTATCAGAATCCTCTCCCAACTGGCCAACCGGCAATAAATGGCCCCAAGTGTTTAAGGCAGTTTGGATTCCGTTTGCTGTAAAAAAAAGAAAGAAAGAATTAAAGGATTTGTCGTACAATTTCGAATACTTCGGAGTTCAAATTATCCTTTCAGTCAGACAAAGCAGATCTGGACACAGGTCCATGAGTTTGCAAATGATATGGAAAAGTTTCCCTTAATCATGTAACCATGTATCATCATGTATCATGTATCATGTATGGCAGGTGCATGGATGGCACCTGCCCAAAGCAGCAATTGAAAGATTCGAAGTACAGGGAATTCTTGCAAAACTGCAAAAGTTTTCAAGCCATTTGAATAAAACAATCTATCTTGAGTAAGGCAGCCTTGCCGCAAGGGTACATGAAATGGTAGAATGCTGCTGCTAGTCTGTGATATGAGGAAGTTCTTTCATTAGGGTTTCCACTGCGCTTTCTTCTAAGCCAAAAATGGAGAAAAAACAGAAAACCTTGCTAAAAATTGAAATCACAGATAAATTATTCAGTTTCAAAAATTGAAATCACAGATAAATTTTTCACTTTTTTGAACAATTTTTGAACTTCTCACATTTATACTTGCCAGTAATATAATTATTTATGTAAGTGTACACTGCTATTATGTTTCTTTTAAAAATTGCTTGATTAGCAGTGTACATCTTTTGCACCTCTTTCCGTGGTGGATTCACTTTTTGAGACAGAAATTTGCCAAAATGCTTATGGACCACGCTTTTTTCAGCCTCAGTCCACCGAGGCTTTTTGGCTTTCGGCGCTTCTGACTCCTGGTCTGACTTATTCAGATTCCCCTCTGTCTCTGACTCTGTGTCAGAGGGAATACGTGCACGTCTAAGTGTCCTCCTGGTGGGCTGTACGGGGGAGTCAATCCCAGAAGTCATTGATTTCTGTGCACCTGGCATATAAATTTCATTCCCAGATGAGGTTTCCATTTCCTCAGAAGCAACTTGTGCACTGGGGGATGATATGTCTGAGGACGTTTCGACGATTGCGCCACTTGGGCAGCCAGGCACCTGTAAACCGACTACAGGTTCGTTTCGCTTCTCCAACCGCTCTTGAAGGAGGCGAGAGCCAACGTGCAATCTGTGAATGATTTCCAAAGGCATACGATAATTCGGATGGTGGATGTGCAGCGTGTGGCCCATGGAGGTAGCCAAGTTTTCAGTATAGGTGTCGTCACGTTTAGATAGTTGGGTGTTGGTCGCGATATAGTGGCGAAGCCGGAAGCCCTGTACACGTCATGTGACCTGGCTTTTTCAGAGTTTTCTCCAACTTCCTTGTGATTTCGGAGATAATCAACGACCCGTCAAAGGGCATTTGCAAGATTATATTTTCACCAGAGGGGGGGAGCATTTTCGGAATCACCTGGCAAAAGAGGAGATCCTCCTCTTTGGATCATATAAAAACTGCCGAACTCGAAGCTAACAGTAAATCGATTGCCTCTTCCATTGCACCGGTTAACGAAATGGGCACATTTTTATTTAATTTTCCAGGGACATGAAAAATTTTCAGTGAAGACCCGAGGTCTTGTTCCGAGCTTCAAGAGGTCGGCTGGGGAGTCTCGTCTCCGACCCTTTTGCTGTAATGCAACAGCTTGGTGAAGCAGACCTCCCCAGGCCGCCTCCTGCATAACAGAATAATATCTGCTATGACATTCTTGCAAAGAGCGTCAACACTTGAATAGCTCGGGCTTTTAAGCAAATCATTAACGTCATTTAAAATCATTATTAAACTGTTAAACGATTTCGAAAAGTTTCATGACTATTGAATCTATTACTGAATTACTTGGCGCACAAATTAGTACTTTTAAGTTGCGCTTATGTCGCTCTCCCCATTATAAGCTTAATGCTTCCAAAATTCGAGCTGGAGCAAAGAGAATGGTAGGTTAGGTGGACAGACGTGGAACTTCCAGCGAACAGTCTAGACGCGTCTCGGATATCTTTCAGAACAAGAGTGAAATAATCCCTTTGAAGGCACCTTAAGTCGTAACAATAATACCAAATTAAACAACGGGTAACAAGCCCATTTTTTACATAAATAATACCAAAACGTTTCGACTGAAAACTCAACTCTCTTCAGTCGGTTTAAAACAGTAAATACTTGTAAAAATCTAAATAACGTAGCACTTTCGAAGCGAAAGAAATGTCGTTACCCAAGAACACACGTACGCTCGTGCAGCTTCTTCTTGGATATAGTTTTTTGAGGATGAAGCATCCAACGCTCTTGGTCCAACATCTTCATTCTCTGAGTACCGTGCCATATCAGGAGGTAGCTCTAAATTGGCTGACGGCCGCAGAAACATTTTGGCAGTATGAAAAATCAGCGCTATGACCTTGTCATTTAAATCAGAGTTTTTTGGGGCCACTAGTCGTTTCCTTTCTGTTTTAAGGAGTTCGAATGGTTGATTAAGAAGATGAGACGGTAATTTTATTGCTAATCGTCTCTTAACTTGGGCACCACTATCTTTCCTACTTATCGTCATGGAATCTTTTACAAGGTAAACACTGTTATTTTGTCGAAGTTGTTTAGGTCTACGTGAGAGTCTGTAAGCTTGGGCGTGAGGCGAAGGGACGTGTGATTATCCTTTGCATAGAATTCTCGAAGGTATTTCCAGTCTGCAACTTTACCATTGAACTCTAATTTATAATTAATGAGATTATTTCTCCAACACTTCATGTGGTGAAGAACATCAAAGATGTGGTATATTTTTTCCCGTGCACATGGAAAAATGGGTGAATGCCGGTGAGGCTCATTCACTTAGAGTATTTTTCAAAGTTTCTACCCAAATCTGAGAGGAAAACTGTTAACATCTAGCCCTGATTCGGCCATTCTCCTGACAGCGATCGTAATTAGCTCTTTCAATTCATAAGCTGCCACGCCATTTTTGACGAAAAAAAGACAATAGGTTGCTTCCAACCATTAAAATACCCCGGACCATGTAAACTAGAGCATGTGTTGCTGTGCGAAAGCTCTTAACTACGCTACTACGCATACATAACGCAGACCAAGTATCTCATCTCTTGAGTGCGTATAAAAAAGGTTCGCTTTCATGCTGAATTCATCTGCAACAAGAGAGCAGACGCGTCGGTCTTTTGGTATAGTTGCAATTTTCATTTCAGCGCAGGAAATACATTCTTGTTAAATCCAGGTTTGAACTCCCAGTGTACAGCCAGGCGGCGTAGACTTCTAGCTGCTGGTCGGAACTTGATCGTGCTGAGCAAGCGGTGAGCTTTTGGACTGGAGCAAAAAACTCCGCAATTCGCGCCAAAAGAGTTTCTGCCCAAAGGGGGGTTGTCCACAAAATTTTCTACAAAAACCCTGAATGAATAAACGTAAGGGGGGAGGGGAGGTTTGACCAAATTATTAACAAACAGCACTGCATCAATGCTGTAGGGTAGATGGTGAGGGAGGGGTGAACAGATTATCCACACAGAGTACGGAATGAATAACCATAAAGGTTGGAGGGGGGGGGGGGGGGGTTGACCAAATTATTTACCGATAGCTTTCCATTAATTATGTAGGGCGGGTGGAGGCTGGAGGGGTGAACAAATTAACTACGAAGAGTACTAAATGAATGAATTTAAGGGGGATAAGGGGCAACCACTGCTATTTTTTGGGGGCTCTTACGGCAGTGTCCTTTCTGTTGGTGTACCTATTTATTCTGCGACCACGCTAGCTAGTTAACCTATCACAGGACTTGCGGATCCAACGGTTGATGTGATCCCGACCCGGGTAGAAGTCCGCATCATTAAGGGCACTATTACCCCAGATACTGATCCCTAGATACTTGCATAGTCCCAACTGATGACTGAGTGTGTAGTCAATAACTACCGCAAATGGCAAGGCAGTTTTGGAAGATGAATTAAGTGGGAACTACCTTTAAAACCATTAACAATTACATTCGTGTTGTGCGCCTCCAACATATGATCAATAGATGCTGCTGCTCGCTGCTCGTTATTTTCTTAGTGTCCATATTCGTATAAATCCTGATTGTCCTAATCTTATCTTGCTGCGTTAATTTTTGAACTGACAGGAAAAAACATTTTTCTCTTTTTCCATTGTCAGTAAAATTTTAAATGGATACAAAAGGCACAGGTAACATATTTTTAGACAAAAAACAAACAAAACAAAAAATTAAAAAGGAACGCCGAAAAATCTCACAAACTCTAAACGTATGTTAGTTCCAGTATCCATTCTGGCGAGTGCACGAAATACATAATCCAGTAAATTAACTACATCTTCTGGATCTAAGACACCATAAGTTTGTGGGGCTTTGTCCATCATAAAATTATGGAGAATGCAAGATGCCCAAATGACTAGCTCCACATAGTCTGAATTGTTGGAAGTAATGGTTGACAAAAATATTTGCATTCTGTTTGCTAGGATACCAAATGCATTTTCAACGACACACCGTGCTTTTGATAAAGACTTGTTGAACAACTTTTGCAACGGTGTAGGACTATGATAATCGTAGGGTTTCATTAAACGCATCCCTAGAGGGAAAGCGCTATCTGCTATTGCCACATATGGCATGGGAACAACACGACCCGGTAAGGGTCTGCGCGGGGGTAGACTGCAAAGGTTTCCCCCCAGAATTATTTTAATGCCACTGGCAGCGTACACCCCTCCATCGCTAGCCCTGCCATTGGCTCCAATATCCACGATAAGAAATTTTTTTTCTTGCATCCACTAATGCTAAGAGAATAAGGCTATTAAAACATTTATAATTATAATAATGTGCCCCATCTTCTTTCGATGGCCGAAAGGCCACATGTTTCCCGTCTAATGCGCCGATACAGTTGGGAAAACCATACTCTTCGTAGAATTCAGCTGCAATTTGTTCCCAATGAGCTGTTGTTGAAGGCACCGAAAAGAGAGAAAAGAAATTCTAAAGTCTTCCTTCCAAAAAAGTGCAGAGTACAAAGTCCTCTGCATCTAGGGACGTAACCCGATTGCATTACTTCAATGACTACAACTACGTTATATTCCTTAATGGGAGAACCTAACCACAATATTTGGCAACAAATTTAAGCTACTTCTACTTTTTCCATGGAAAAAAATACCAGTAAACTTATCCTGCAGACTTCGTTGCAGGAGCAAATGAGACTGGGTCTTTAACTAGGTTGACAAGTTTTAGAGTCGAAACAGCAGGACCTTTTGCGATGACCTGATTTACTTTGGAAGCAGCAGGATTTGTACCTTGTGCGATAACCTGTCCTGGTGATGGATCGGTTGTTGCAGGAGCAAGTGAGACTGGGTTTTTAACTAGGTTGACAATTTTCAGAGTCGAAACGGCAGGACCTTTTGCTATGACCTGATTAAATTCCATAATTTTTCATTACGCAGACGCACTTGAATTATTGTTGTAATAGCCGCGCGCTTGGAGAGGTTAGATGGACGTTGAGATCCGCAGAGCATCGATGACCTTCAAAGGAGAGCGGCCCGCTCTCCTTTGAAGGTCATCAATCAACACTTGACTAAACGTTTACCACTTTAAAGCTCCACTTTGAACCAGGGCTGTAGCCAGGATGGTATGATTGGGGGGGCAGAATTTCAACATGAGGGGGCGAGAAATCTGTAGGTCGCGGGGGGGGGGGGGGGGCAAAAATTGATTTAAGAACAATGTGTTTTCGGACGCGAGGCATTAGGGAAAACATAGGGTGGGATATCCCCCCCATTTTGGCCTCACTTTGAGAGCTTTTTTTGAGCTTGGGAGATGATTTCAGAGAAAACCAGTGGCACCATCGTGTTTCTCGCGAACTTTTACACAAGAATCAATGGTCAAATCGCAAATCCCCCACACATGCAACATCTCCATTAAGACCTCGGAAATGATTTGATACGTGTAAGGAACAATTACATTTACCAGGACTCACTTAACCCTTAAATACCCAAGCCAGGTCAAATTGATCCGAGGCTTGCTGAAAATATGTGACCCGTGGGATGTATGATGTCGGCAAAAACGAGCTTTAGATACAGGTCCTCTAATACATCGTAAAAAAAGAATAATCAGACATGAACTTAAAAAAATAGGAAAAAATCTAGAGTCACTACAGCCGGAGATAGGAGAGACGCAATAGGGTCTCGTTTCTTAACTTTTCTACCAAATCTGAGCGACGGCACCTCATCAGCAGCATGAGGCAGAGCGTTGCGAGTTCACGCCTCACGCCATCGCGCCTTCAATTTTGCAGATGCAACGACGACATCAATCAAGCACGAATAGTTGTATTTTTGCGCCGTCTTACCACAGGTCCTTTCTATTGCTCTACTTCCGTGTTGTATTGGTTCTGTTTGTCTTATTATTGTGGTGATGCTTCATGAGCTACGTGAGAAACACAGCAAAATATTTTAGAGACGAGATCGGGCCTTGATTTTGACTCTTTTCCCGAATCTGAACGATACCTCATTGAAAGCATAGAGCGGAGCATTTCGAGTTCAAGTCTCACGTTATCGCGCCTTCAGTTTTGCAGATGCAACATGAACATCCATCAAGCACGGATATTTGAGGAATGTGAAGGTTATGTTTGCTCAGATTATGCTATGATGTGTCCAAATCACTACTCATTTTTAAAAAAAGGGGGAAAAAGTAAAAACATATTTAGGGGTTTTCAAGAGTCGTGAAGGGCATACGTCTAAAAATTAGTATTTGGCCGAGAGTTATTGAATTTTTTTGACGACTATCCCTAGAATTCCCAAGCTGACTATCTCTTCTGGGGGAGTTACACATGGCAGATATGTAGGAGGGGAGTGAGAAAGAGTAGCTTTGACTTGACTTGGATTTTTGCGTATAAAAAAGTCTTGAGCATTTAAGAGTTCACAGAGGCTTATATGTGACTCGAATCGGATCGAATCCGGACCGAATCGGAAATCGATGATAAAAGTCGCTGTGCCGACCTACGTCATCAAAAAAATTCCAAGATGCCCGCAATGCAAAGACCTCCTTTTTTTCTCTATGCCCTGTCGCCTGTCGCCTCATCTTCAAAAACAAGCTATCTGCGATCAGCGTGTGCGCCCTGGCTGTAAGACAACTCCACAAATAACTTGTTGATAAGTTGATTCACCAACTCTTTTAGGATTGAGGAATAATAACTGAACTTTTGACTAAAGTCCGGGACTATAAATAATGAAGTTAATTAAACCCCGCAATATCACTAGGGGGGGGGCGAAAAATCTCACTTGGGGGGGCGACGCCCCCTCTCGCCCCCCCCCCCTGGCTACAGCCCTGCTTTGAACGTGTGTCCAGCCCTTTAGTGTCCATATCTAAATGCCGTGCCGATCACCTCTCCTCCATGTTTACATACGTAACAGCTGTTTTTTTCCAACTTGGGCATTAATTTCTAAAACTCTCACGTTGGTAATTACGTATATTGAAGCAAAACAGATGAAAACTTTGATGACTTTGTAAGTTCCAGTTGCTGCTCTGTACCAGCAAACTCCCTCAGTGGCAAGTCTCTGTGCCTCATCGACGAAATTACTCGGCCATATCTTCATCAAAATGTGAGGGTTGCCAAATTACAATGCTGCCATTAGGAGGTTGTATTTACGCAGCAAACCTTTCTTCTAATGGCAGCTCATTAATGAGAAGCTAAATTTGTCATAGTGCATTCTTCGAGCTTTTAAAACTGCTGCTTTATCGGCGTTGATGGTCAGACTTATGAAAGATTGACCTTCTGGAACTGCCCTCAGCAGCTTTTCGAAGAGCATTCCATCAAAAACGTCAGAAATATATCGCTCGTTTCTTTCTTGGTTCAATCGATAGGAAAATATATATTGTCTCTCTGTCAGGTCCTTGAAGTAAGTCCCTGATTTGATCAACAAGAGAGATGTTGATGTAGTAGTTTCCGTTGTAATTGGAATCTGGTGTTCCAACTGCCTTGTTGCACGATGGAAGTCGTCTTCTTCATCCCATTTAGGTTGGGGAGGCCGAAGACATTGTTCCCTGAATTTATAAGGAAATTGTACGAAAGAACAGTTTGGACAAGCTTGTTCTTGATATTCTGTTTGGTATCCTGGAGTTCCTGCATTTTGTACAACATTTCCCGGATGCAAGCATGCAGTGCTGTGCTCCTCTGGCAAACTTGGCTGATGACTTGCCAATTGAATATTGGTGTAAATTGGGGGATTTGAATAGCTGCCATTTTGGCTGCTTTCGCTGCAGCCTGGAGTGCGAGGGCATGTCCCTGCTGCTGCAGCTGTTGCCCCTCCCGCGCCAGCCTCGTCACCAGAGCTAGCTGCTTTCTGGCAGCCGTGATTTCACGCAGCGCGACTCCGCGCAAAGGGACGGGCTGCAGATTCAGGTCGAGACGGAAGTCGTCTTCTTCATCCCGAACATGATTGTTCAGGGTTACGAAGACAACGGAGCAGGAGGAGTCGGCTACTGCGTCGAGCAGGGCCGCCCCGTGGTGGATTCTATTTGACACAAGGGTCAATTCCTGTGCAACCATGTGCCCTTGCGACAAACAGGCATAACAGGCATTTGCATGCCGAATAAATGTGCCTTTTTTGATGCTTTGTAATATACTTTGCGTTGAAAACACCTTTTCTGATTGCTTAGCCCTGGGCGGTATCTTTTGTGTAATTCTTGCTGAACGGACACCACTCTTTGCTCCGAAAGCATGAAAGCAATTCAAAATTTCGAGCACTTGTTTTGTCACTTTTTGTAACTCATATGTTGATTGTTCATCATTTTGACTTCGAAGAGTTACTGAAAGTCTCTAAATGTCACTTAAGAGTCACTTATTGTATGAGATCTATTCAAACACACCAAAAATAAACGGTAATTCGCTGGAGTTTAATACAGCCGGGGAGCCAAAAATAGGGCATTTGCTACTCGAAGGAAGTGTTTTTAAGGACCTTTTAACCCAGTAATTCTCGCAAAATATACTTGATAAAAACTTCCGCGATATAAGCGCAAATTCACATAACACTCCAACAAAAAAAGCAAAGTATCTCAAATAAAAACTACTGCCTCACATTTTAAAAAATGTGACACTCAAAAATGACTGTTAACTCAAAGAAAACTACAAAAGGTCTATGACTTCAAAATCCGGAAAGAAAGCCAAGCTTCAGAACACCGTGGGCAACCGATCTACATTTTTGCATCAGTGTTGAAGCCAGTCTAGACGGTACTAAATGCAATGACCCTGAGTTTCATATGCAAAAGCTTACTTGCTCATAAAAGTGCATTCATGAAACATTTCTGCAATGAAGTTTGGCTGCAAAGGTCCATGAAGAGACAACGCGACGCTCCGCTCGCGACAATGTCTTCGCCAAGGGTCGAACAATAAATTTATTTAATTATAATTTTAAAGAAAGTAATTTAGAGGGAGTGGAAGGGAATTCAGGGACACCCTGCATACTCTCCACCACCTGTTGCTTTCACCGATTTTCTTTCAGCATTCAATGCTTTCCTTCTCTGCCCCTTGAGCACGTTCCATTTATTCTGTAGGCAGCCGTACGTTCTAGGTCTACCGAAACCGCAGGCGTTGAACTCTCTGGATATAATTTTTTCCCATTGGGCTCTTTTCTTCTCCCAAGTTTTTCCATCCGTAACTTTGCATTCAACGATTTCACGAGAAAATCTCTGCCTCCGTTACATTAATTTTAATTACAAATGACTGCATTCTTATGATCAAATTTCATCAATGATTGTTCAGCACCTTTCTCGGGTACTTTATCGCTATACATGTAATTGCATAACTTTGAAATGAGGATTCGACTTCTCCTTTAAGTAAGTGTAGGATAGGTGTTTCTGAGTGAAACAAGTCATTGAATTCTGTTAGTACTCTGAGCAAGTAAGTTAGAAATTCCATATAGGCAAGAGTAAGAGGATCTTGTTAAGTATGTAAAATGAATGCTGCCTCCGCATTCCTTGGGTTATGGGCAACATAATCAGAGAAATATTCGAGTGATACTTGGAATTGTTCTACTATGCGATGTACGCATGGATCTAATCCAAGCCACCGGCCGCGAACTGGTGACATAATTTTATGCTTGTAAAGGTCGACTTTTCCCGCTAGGGGAAAAACCGCCTCTTGGGACCGGAGTCCCGAAGAGAGGTCGGGTGAAAATCCATCTCTGAATAAAGGGTATTAACCAAAGAACGGTGGTCATGCGACGGTCAGTGAGCCGTGGCATCGTTGCCGTGCACATGGTCACTTTCGAGGAAAGACACTAAAAAGAAAATCGGGGTCGGATCACGGAAATGACGATTTCCGAGCCCCATGTTGGGCGCCAGATGTAAAGGTCGACTTTTTCCGCTAGGGGAAAAGCCGCCTCTTGGGACCGGAGTCCCGAAGGGATGATGGGTGCGACATCAAAAAGAAAGAACAACGGAGTTAGGAGGAACCCTTCTTACTTGTCCAACCTCCACGCGAGACCGCACAAATCATAACACACTAAAAAACTAAGGAGAGAACGAAGATTCAGCCCCGAAGGGCTGATTTCAGAAAACAACTTACATCTCACGACGCGGTCACGAAAGATTCAGGAACGGGAATGGCTGAAGGCCTGACTTGTGTTTTCGGGTTCCTCCGCCTGCGCGCTGTTGGCGGAGGAAACCGAAAACAGCAAGTTTCAAGATTCTGGTGGGAGGGCTATTGACTCTTTACATGCTACTCCCCTTGAAATAACAGTTGAAAATCTGCTAGATTCGCACATCGAATTACAGTTCGGTGGAAATGGGCGCTTATTTTGGAAGCACACAGTTCTATGTTACCAGGCAAAAACCTTCCTTGTATTTATCAACTAAACCCAACGAGCAGTCAACCTCATCCGTGGTGAAGATTTTACCTGTGTTTCCGGTGGTGGTGTTTGCTGCTTTTTTGCCTTTACCGTTGCCCTTGACATTTCCTCTTTTCTCGGTTATAAGAAACTTTGTCCAATGTTTTTGTGTCCATTTTTTTTTGGTCCATTTTACATGATGGTCCAATAGTTAGTTTGGTCCAAAAGAAAATTTGTCCTACTTTTTTCAGTCCTCTTTATTACTTTGCCCTATAATTATGTGTCCAATGATACGAAGAGTTATCATAAAACTTGCAATTTTGAATTTATTGAATTTGTATGAAGTTTTTAACCTTTATAGGTTAGACAAAGATGAGAAGGCCCTTTCCTCCTTCTTAAGCACCATGTGTGCATAAAATCATATGTTGATGTTTGTCTCACTTGTCACTAAAACCTTCTAACCCATTCCTATCGTACAATTTCAGTGGTCGAAAAGAAAAACATTGTATAAAGGACAAAAAGAACGACTGGACCTGAGAGCAGGGCCATTTTATGGATTGGGCCAAAAAATGTAGGACCAAATTTATTGGACCACGTGGTTCTGGACGAAATTTATTGGACAAAAATTCGCTAGGACGAAAAAAATTGGACGAAAATTCCTGAAACCCTTTTCTCCCCTATTACTCGGTCTATTTCGCCTGCATCGATAACCGCTAAATTCATAATCGCGCACGTTAAAGAAGTAACCACCAGTCACGAACTATCCAAAATTTCCCGGTTTTCAATCAAGACCGATTGGTCTTTGAGTTGCAGAGAGACTTCTTTCCTGCAATCTAAGTTGAGAATTCCTGTAGCTGGGTTGTTGTTGTTATGTTTGTTGGATTGCAGTTCGAGGAGTACTGCGCAATGGAGTTGCAGTGAGATCGCTTTCGTCATAACACAGGACACAGCTATCGACGAACAAAAGTAAATTTTCCACTTCTTTGTAGAAGAAGCAATTTGTGGGGTGCAATACCATATAGTTATAGAGTAGGAAATTTTCTCCCTACTTAGTTTTAATTTCTTCGCGATTTCTGAGTCTGGATATTTCCTGGGGTCTATTTTAAAAATATTTTCCATTGACCGCAGAGATACATTTGGAGTCATTACATATTGTAAACACGAGAAAATCTCTGACTCCGTTACGTTAATTTTAAATACAAATGACTGCATTCTTATGATCAAATTTCATCAATGATTGTTCAGCACCTTTCTCGGGTAATTTATCGTTATACATGTAATTGCATAACTTTGCAATGAGGATTCGACTTCTCCTTTAAGTAAGTGTAGGATAGGTGTTTCTGAGTGAAACAAGTCATTGAATTCTGTTAGTACTCTGAGCAAGTAAGTTAGAAATTCCATAGGCAAGAGTAAGAGGATCTTGTTAAGTATGTAAAATAACTGCCTCCGCATTCCTTGGGTTATGGGCAACATAATCAGAGAAATATTCGAGTGATACTTGGAATTGTTCTACTATGATTGATTTCATCAATGATTGTTCAGCACCTTATTTTGTTCTAGCAAATTGTTAATTGTTCAGCAAATTATCGTTATCCATGTAATTGCATAACTTTGCAATGCACTTTCGTCCTCCCATTTGCGGTTGTACTTTTTAGGACCTCGGCTATAAACAAAAACTTAGTAAAATTATAAAATTATTCACTTTAACAATCAGAAATGAGAACAAAAAAAAAAAAAAAAAAAACAAAAAAAAAAACAAAAAAAAAAAAAAAAAAAAAAAACCTCTTCATTTGCAGGAAGAAGATGATTTCAAAGTAGACATAGTATCAAGTTATGGTACGTTGGAGGGCTCGCACGTGAGGGCGCGGTGCCAATATCGATGTGGAAGCGACTTTTCGCCCAGGGAGTGTGTGTCCTTGAAGAGATGTGGCCAGACCGAGGCACCCAAAAGTAAATCTTCTTTTGCAGGTTTATTGAAAGCAGGATAAGCAAGTTGAAGTTTTAACTTTTCAAAGTGCGGTGTGCAAGCTGTTTCCGTGCATGAAAGGTTTGAAGATATAATTTTAGTGACAAGCGCTTTAGGATTCAAGGCAGAAAAGAAACAGAATTCTGTTTGGAATTTTGGACGCACTGGACTAGGCCCTATTCCTTGCAAGGTCTGAGCATTTTGTTTTTGCGGTCGGCTTAACCTTTCGGCGCAGTGAGGTGCCACCATATTTGCCATACTCCCAGGATCGAGAAGCGCTCCTAGAGTGTGGATTTTTCCGTATTTATAATTGACTTTAACTAAAGCTTTCCCTCAAATTCCAAACAAAACCAGTTCCAACTAAGGTCAGGCTGCTGTAAAAATATATCAGTTTACGTAAGCTATCGTTAGCACGTGAATAAAGGTCCCCCCTCTTTGCGCCACCCCCTCTCAAAATCCGTTAATTCGGATATCAATTTTCTATCATAGAATCAGAGCCCCTGTTATGCTCTTTGTATGTATAAAAAAAGGTACCAAAGAATATTCAAAACTAGAGGACGTACAAGCCTCCAAAAATCTAATCGGAAAAATCACCAAAAGGTGGAAATACCTACTTACGCACATGTACGAATACCCGACACTTCTGTACTAACATGTACTACACTGTGTACTCACCTTCGCATTCTGTTAAAAAATCCATGAAGTGTTGAAGCACTTTATTTTCAATTTTAAACTTCTGGTTGCCGCCTTTTCCGACCTGTCGATCTTGAAAATGTTTGAAAAAAGTGGCGATCGTTAGCGGCTCTTTTGGTACGCTAAAAACAGGTTCAAATAAGGAGGGATGAGCTTCCATTTTTTGGAGCAAGCCACAGGTGCTTAAGCCCTTGCGTAGGGAATCAAGGAGAGGCATGATCTTTAATGTACCATGACACAAGAGGAATTCTGGAACCAAATTATAACTTACTGCGATAATACTCCAAGCACATAACTTTTTCCATATCTTTCAAATTGATCCAGTATAGGTTTACATCTAATCATAGTCTTTAAGTCGTCTCCGCCCTCTAGGAGATCAGATAATCGAATTTCATTGAGAGCCTTGCTGCACAAAGCTATTGCAGGACCAAAACCCAAGCCACATTCTCCGATGAAATTTACTGATGGTTTTACCGTAAATATAAAGTCTTCACGCGACATTATAGCAATGAATGATGACAGAGCCTTTTTCTGACGGTTGACTTCCTAAAAGGTACGCTGAGTGGCTTCTGCATTACTTCCCTAACCCTGAATAATGTCTCCTATTAAGTTTATGTCAACGGAACAGGGGTCGGAGGGTCGCACCACTCTTAACTATTATAGTGAATCGATTGAATTTTTCAGTTTTTCTGAGAAAGTTTGATACGTTTTTTCTTTAATTAGATGGTTCGAGTCTAATCTATTGAACTTGACCTCTTCTGCAAATATTTTCTTCTGACCTAAATAAAGTTCATCCCCTGCTTTGTTGATCGGCTTACAAAAATTGCCTTTGGACAGTAACACAAGCTGCCGCTGAAAAATAATTGGACGTGGAGAATTAGCCGTTCTTTCTTGCTTTAATTTTCTTTTTTTAAAAGCAGTGCTTAAGGCTAGGTTTAAATTAGTTACTGCACAAAAAAAGAAACAAATTCACTTACGGATACTCCCTCATACACAATTACGCACCTGTCCACACTCACTCCCACGAATAAGTATCATGCAAGAAGTGTTGCGTAATGGAGAAAAGCAAATATGAACAAGAGTAAATGAATGGATGATAAGTAACTCATTTGACACAGAAACTATCGAAAATAGAAATACAAGTCCTCCCTTAAAAATCAGGGATGATGAGGACATCAACAGCGTTATTCAATCTTTTGATCACCTTGTCATCACTTGATGAGAGTGAAGCAATATCATTAACAGCAGAGGATGCAGAAACACAATTAAAATTTGGTAATAAAGCTTTATGTGGTCTAAAGTGAACTGTTTTTCCATAGAAAATATAAGCGAAATTTGACCCATCTAGTTCTGCTCTCGGTGGAAGAGAGAGTGCAACTATTTTCTCTCCCATTTTTCTAAATGTTAAACTGAGGAGTTACCCAAATAGAACAAAAGTTTTCTTAATTGCTACAATAAGGTTGCCGCGGAAATCATTCATTCGGAATACCTCGTCCTGAGTCATTTTGGTGTGAAATCTCATTCCCTGTTCAACGAATCCAGATTTTCTAAGATGGGAAATATTTTTCGGAGGCCTCAACTCTTTTGACTGTAGGAATATAAAGTCGCGCGCGAAATGTAATGGGTGCGAATTTGTGATGGCTCGAGCAGTAGATGACTTGGTTCTTGAACTTGTTCCAGGTCCTAAGAAATTAATTCTTGGGATAACTGGCTGACTTGCCAAATGCCTACCTGACCACTTGGCACACGTTCTGTGTAGAAATTTTCTTTCTTGAAGGAGAAACTTCCTACTCACCATGTTTACGATGCCACCAGGAGCAGTCGCTAAATTTGACCCGAGAACTATCTCATTTGCGGTTGACAGAAAGCATCTATCCCAGATTCGTCTCAAACTAAGGGTGATGAAGTCAGACTGGAGCAAGGCATACTGAGGGTTTATCAGGTCATCAAATAAGGGCCCGCAAGTATGCTTTATGCTGTAAGGAACTTCTTTGTTCTTCTGCCAACCATACGGGCATTCGAAACCACATGCATTCATTTCAAGTAATCTCCGTACAATTTGTATAGCAGCAAAGCCGGGTTTTTTTAATCAAGAAAACGGAGCATGTTTTTGAAACTGAATGCGGACAACCTATGAATTGGTCCAAACTTGCCGTCTTTTGCACTGTGGATAAGGCCATGAATGTTGTGGCTGATAAATTCTGTGCCATAGATTTCACCATATTCAGTCTCAAAAGACCTTAGCAGCTCATCGGCAACAGTAAGATTGTCCTCTTTACACAAAATCTCGCTGAGGAGGATTGTGCAAGCCACGTGTAGGCACAAGAAATTATTTTACCCATCCATGTATGATCTCGGTTTCGGATTTTTAACATTCAGATTTTGCTCTTGCTCCTCAACAATTAGTTTTAAAATGACCGGTCCAATGTATAAAAGAAACGCTCGGTTCTCTGTTGCTTTCCATTTGTAAATATGTTCCAAGGCCCTTGGATAGTGGGCTAAATCGCTTGGAAAATATTTTTCCTAGATTAGATTTGAAAGATTTGGTGCGGACGATGTACCTAACGTCGAAGGGCTCTGCCACGTATTCGCAAAAATATCCTTAGAATTCAGGGGATGTTCGGCCAGTGGCTTGGACTGTAGCTGAGGTTCTACGTTAAGATTTGTAGGAACTACTTGTCGTTGCTCTGACAGCTTTGGCTGCGGTTGTACCGTTGAGGTTGTATCTGCAGCAACTGCTTGCGGCTGTGGTTGAACTATTGGTAACCCTTGTAGAGAAGGCGGCTGTAACGCTTGGACTAGCGCAGGATGGGTCATCAGTTGTCGAAAGAGGTCCTTTATATTAATATTCTTCGGATCTATCCCTGGAAAAGTAAGCCATGTCATATGAGGGTTCGACTCTTCGGGGTCTTGGGAGGCGTCTTTGGACTCTCGGTTTTCCTCACGTAGTTAAGGGTACCGATTTTTTCGGTTATAAAGTAATTTATTTTATCAAGTCTGAAGAGTACCGATTTTTTCGGTTAAAACGTAAATCATTTTACCAAATCTTAGGTTTCACATTTCATCTGTTTCACTTAAGCCGTCACACAAGCCTCTTTCAATCGTGCGCCAAACAACCCCCAAAAGAACCCACAAACAAGGAAAATTTTACATTATCATGCCAAATGATTAAACGATTCTAGGTGGCGGTAGCCACCCCGGCCCAATCCTAAAAAACTCCCCCTAAAATTTTGACGACCTAAAAAAAAAAAAAAAAACATCGCGATCGGGCTTTTCTGCACGGTTTTCGGTCCATTTAGCTCTCCTGCTAATTAAGTCGTAGAGTAAAGCCCAAAAACCCTATAATATTTGGGTAGAGTATGCTCAGCTCTACTCGTAATGCCCTCGTTTTTTAACTTTAGTTAAATATTAAAAAAGTTATTAAACTTTAACGACAAATTTTGGACCCCAAAACTTGACGATCGTTTTTGACGACATGGACCCCAAAAGCTGACACTGATGGAATTGTTGATGAGCAGAGAGCAGATACGGGGCCCGCGAAACGGTCGGCCGCGGGATTGACCATCGTGTTTAGTTCACTGACATTACAGCTATACCGTAGAAAAAAACCCCATACAAGTATAGATATTTCGAATCAGCGTCACATGTACTAAAAATGATTTTTTGGAAATTTGATATTGTTGAGGTGTAATCGAGAACAATTAATAATTAGGTCGTTTATTGCTGCTCTGAAAGTCGGATATGTTGCCAGGGCTGTGGAGGTAAGGGTAGCATAAAACCCATCAAACTGGGGATAATTAGAATCTGTAAACTCCAAGGATCAAACCTTTGAAAAGTTTTCAGACTTACATGGGCGTCGAAAGGAGAATTAATCGAAAGAAGTCGGGTCCTTCAATTCTTCACAAAAAATTTGAATTTGAAAACAACTCGCAGAACCGCGCGGTGAATGGTGAGCGCCGACTCCAGAAGCCAAATTTTAGGTTATGCTATGTACTGTTATTATGGCTTTAAATATTTAAATAATAAGAATAAGATAGATTAATTGATGCGTGTTTCCATTTTATCGTAGCCGAAGATAACTGGATCCATTTCTATATAATATAACCCTTTTATGATTCCCGCACCCTTGATAAATTTATATATATAGTTGTCACAGTAAGTACTCGGATCAACCTGCCATTTCTTCCCAGCGGCCCTGATCTAGTGATCTTTTCAAGTAATTGTTCATGAATGATTGATGATATCCCACTCTAGTGAGTCCTAGATACTATTTCTCGTTATAATCAGATTCAGCAACTTTCCACCAGAAAATCATCCTTTCCTTCAATACGATGATGTGTGTCGGGGATCTCAATCGGTGCGAATGAATCTGCGTTTCCACTTTCTACTAAAATTTTGCTCGCAGCCAGGCAGCCTACCTCCTCAGGAGTTGATGTGTGTTTTCTCAGTGTATCATGCTACTGGTGCATAAAGCCTCAATGTTTCCATAGACATGTAATGCTTTATTTTGGAAAACTGGCCTACATTCACCCGTCAGTCGTGCGTATGTGTCTACTTAAAGAAGCAACGCTTCACTGAAATGAAATGAAACCACTTCAATGAAATCAACTCAATGTCACAAAATCAAAGATACTTGACTTCAAGCATTAGCTTTAATTTGATTATTAGCAAGTCTCTTTGATTCTGTGTCAGAAGTTGATTGAATCGACTAATTTGCCTGTGTTGGGATAAAATTCTTCAAATTAAGACCTTTTAAATTGACCTCTGCAGAAGGTATGTATCTATACTACTTTATTTCATTGGTTTAATAAAATTGAGATGCTAACTAATGCAGGATATCCTTGATGATAACCTCTTTATACATTGGCTAAAATTTGCAGTACCTGGAGACGCAAACTTGCTGTCATTAAACCGCATATAGGAAATAATACAGAGCAGCTGTTCAATATAAAACATCAGCGACTCCTGACCTCTAGATTATCTGAGTCCTCGCCTGACAAATTTACCCACTGTAAGAGTGCGACAGAGAATTAGCCGTTTCATTTCATCACGGAAAATGGATATAAAAATTAATTCTCTGGCACACCCTGAAAGTGCGTAAAACTCACCCGGTAGGAACTTTAGATGATCGGAGCTGGCAGGTTAATGAAAACTATCAATCGAGACTCAGACAGCTAAAAATTTTAGTCGTGGCAACTAAGACTTTGGGCTGTGACAGCGTCAACATCCACTGACTATCGGCTTCGATGAAGCGTAAACTGCTCCCATTTCTCAAGATAACAAATACCATAGCAAGAAAGGCATCTCTCATAAAACAGAAAGTATTGATACCTGCCTAGGTACTTCGCCTACCATTGTCTTTTGTCTCTGCGGAAGGCATGTATCTGTGCTATTTCATTGGTTTGATAGGCTTAACAGTACGACGCTAAGTAATGCAGAATATATTTGATGAGAACCTCTCCATTCATTGGCTAAAATTTTCAGTACCTAGAGCTGAAACTTTCCATCACTGCTTACCGCATACAAGAGATAATACAGAGCGGCTGTTCAATATGAAACATCAGTCCCTCCTGACCTCTGGATTATCGAGTCCTTCCCTGAGAATTTTATTCACTATGAGAGTGCGACAGGCAATCAGCTGTTTTATTACATCACGAAAAATGGATACAAGAATTAATTTTCTGGCACACTCTGCAAGTGCGTAAAACTCACTCGATGTGAACTTGCGATGACATGAGCTGCCAGGTTAATGAAAACTATCAATCGAGACACAGACAGCTAAAATTTTAGATGTGGCAACTAAAATTTTTGGCTGTACAGCGTCAACATCCACTGACTATCTTCTTTGATGAAGCGTAAACCGTGCATATTTCTCAAGATAACGAATGCCAGAGCCCGAGAGACATCTCTCAAAACAGAAAATATTGATACCTACAAACTTACTCTGCTCATTGTTTCTTTGTTTCGGTGAATCACCTGCTACGCAATCAGCATTGAGGGGCTTGGAGGTCAAGGCCCATAAGTACAGCCTTTCCTATTTCAAGAAATACTCGTTCAAAGTTTCTAAATTATCTACATAGGCCCTTGTGGCGAAAAGAAAGTTCAAACTGCATTTTTTATGTTAAAAATTGAAAACTAGAACTGAATTCTTCCCAAAATATATTTCAACACTAGTCATCAATGATATCATGAATACTTAAATTTTTTCGAAAGTTGCACTTATGCGCCTTTTCATCCAAGCTCCTCAAATCTTATTTCAAACAAGGGAAAAATAATTGATTTATTACCATATATTAGAATGAAGTCATTTATTGACAATTATTTATTATTGACAACAAAATTACCATATAGAATGAAGTCATTTATTGACAATTATTTATTATTGACAACAAAATTACCATATATTAGAATAAACTTCGCAAAATTACTTTCGGCCACCCTGCAACAAAAGAACATCATAATAAAAATGGTGATTAAAAAACTATACTTTTTTAGACAAAAGAAAGCGAAATTGTTTATTGAATCACAGCAAAAAGATTAAATAAAATTGCTATCTAATGAGTCAAATTCCCAAAGCAATTTTGCATCAAGCGTAGCTAAATATTCATGATCAGTACCCTGGGGAAAAATTTCCACATGGAGATTTTGCGTTCCATTATTAGATTCATCAAGATTCCACCACCGAAACTTCGTGAGCAATTTAAAAAAGTTTACGAGTCGTCAGGTTCTAGGTGATGGCCCCCACCCAGCTCCAACAACAAGGTGGAGGAAATTATTGCAATGTTGCATCTGCCTATGTAGAGTGCTAAAAAGAAAGTATCATTTCGTTTCTTCACTGCTGAACAAGTGCCTTTTGACACCTAAGTTACCTGTGGTTACCTGTGGATCCCCACTTTCGTAGAGTGCTAAAAAGAAAGTATCATTTCGTTTCTTCACTGCTGAACAAGTGCCTTTTGACACCTAAGTTACCTGTGGTTACCTGTGGATCCCCACTTTATCAGGGTAGATAGAATTATTACATGGAAGATACAAATCAGAGGAAGAAGGAGAAAGCAGCTTCTTCAAATGTAAAAAATAAGAAGAATATTAAACTGGAAAAAAATGATATAATGCGATCAGATCCACAACTTAAGAAGCGTGCAAACTAAGAAAATCCTCTGAAAGAAAGTGATAAAGCGAGAATAAAACATAAGGAATAAAAAAAATTGCTAGTTAACGAAGGAGCCACTCTGATATTTTACAGCTAAAACAATTTGGAATTTCATGGTGTGTAAGAGATGGCGATGGAGCCACTCTAATATTATACATCTCATTATCGCTTGAACTTTAGGGCAAGGAAAAAAAAGTGTTACCCAAAGGAAATTGGTGAAAAAAAGTCAAATCAAATCACCAAACAATCAACCAGGCAAGCATTAAAAAATCAAGAACAAAAAGTAATTCACCAGCTCGAAAGGAAAAAAGTAAACTATTTACAGCATTAGTATTGCAAGCCTTTAATCCACTCCATTCATGATAGGGGTGATGCAAAGCCTGATATCTTTGCATCATTTTTATTACTTACAGTGATATTGACTGGAAAAGTGTAGAATAGAATGAAAAATCCATTCTCCCGCTGGAATTTCCCTAGAAAGCTGGAATAAATTAAATTCTTTATTGTATTATTTGTTTCAACTGTTGACGCCCAGGTAATCAAAAAAATTCATGACTGATCTACATATACATATATAAATATTTTGATTGATACCAAAAATCGTAGAACCGAAATGAGAAATTTCTTTACAGAGTACAATCTATTATGTTGCTGTTAAAAAATTAAGATTGTGATTATCAGCAGCTGCTGCTTTCCCTCACATGTAGCAAGTCCTTTTTCCTTCTCCCTACAGTTTATTTTTTTTTAATACAGCCTTTCCCTTAAAAAAGGACTTTCATTCGAAAAGTATGATGCAGAAATTCAAGGGAGAAAAATTTGCTTCATGGGTTGACACGATTGCCTGATCTTTTCTTCCCTCACAATCATATTTGCTTCTAAAAGCACCCAATTTTTTTTCCTTCCTCAAATTCAGCTCACGTGACATCGTATGATGAATGGCAAGGGAAAAAAATTCTCTCAAGTGTACCTACTCTGCAAAGAGAGTATTAATCAAAGTTTTTCATTCATTATTGCGGCAAGAAAAATATTAATGAAAAAACTCAACTTACCTTCCTCCTCCTTTTGGCCTTAGAGACTTGGTCCTGTTTCTCTGCTTCTTCCTTCATCTTCTTTTCTTCTTCTTCTCTTGCTTTCTTCTCGGCTGCTTCTTTCATGATCTTCCTTTCTGCTTCTTCTTTTGCTTTTTTCTCAGCTGCTTCTTTCATGATCTTCCTTTCTTCTTCTTCTTTTGCTTTCTTCTCAGCTGCTTCTTTCATGGTCTTCCTTTCTGCTTCCTCACGCGCTCTCTCAAATTCCCTCCTCTTTCTCTCCAGCCTCTCTCTCTCTTTTCTGTCTCTCTCTCGCCTTTCTCTTTCAGTTCTTTCTCTTTCCTGTCTTTCTTTTTCAGCCTTCCTCTCCTGCAAACAAGAAAACTGTTAAGTTAAAACTTTAATTGATGACGCCTTTTCCTCTCTGATTACAGATAAAATATAACTCTCTGATTACAGATAAAATATAATTCATACTTAATTAGTGATCGCCAATCCCAGTCGGATCAAAGTTCTTCCCTGTTAAACTTTAAACGTTATCTTGCATTCAATTTGCCATTGCAAGGATTCTTTCCTATTCCATAAATCAAAATAAAAAGAACAGCCATATAATACTGCCGTGCTAAGGAAGAACGCCGTATGAACATTCAAGAGTTGCCAAATTTCCCTTCGATAAAATGTTTATTTTTCAGGCAATATATATCCTTAAAATTTTCAGGAACTTAAGACGAAATTGCGAACAAAATTATCCAGAAAATTGGAAGAAAAATAGTCCTATGTTTACCAGAAAATTCGTGTTTCAGCAAAGGACAATTGGCAACGCCTGAAGGTTCATACAGCATTTTTCCTTAGCACGGCAGAATAAGATCAATGTTTTTCTTCTAAAATTCGTCTGTTTTTAAGTACTTTCTACTATCGGCTTCTAAAATTTTTAAGTATCCTCTACGAAAGCTGTTAGATTATTTTGAAAACACACATTTGGACATTCATGCTCAAATGAACCATATGCGAGAGTATGAAACCACCCGGAATCAGGAACTACCTACTTTTGTTTTGTGCCTCAGTCGCCTACCTTCTTTACCTCATTTCTACATATTTTTTTGGACCTAAAAACTATGCAGTTAGGACTCTTACCTCTGCCAAATACGCTCTAACAACATCTCTGATCGTATCCTCATTCTGGAAAAGAAACAAAAAAGATAGAAATTAAAAAAACAGTTATTTTCAAAAATACAGTTCAGATAAAAATCGGAGTCCAACATTCCTTCATTCTTGGTAATTTGAAGGTGGGACTTGGTCCTCTTCTAGAATTAAGTATTATTTGTTATTATTGCTGAAAAATCAAATTTCAGAAACCAATCATAAAATTTCCATCACTTACTCTCACCATGGATTGCTGCCTTGCCACTCATGTAAAAAAATCCATACTGGGCCTGTTTCAAAGAAGCACATTTTACTTAACTTAACTATCACCCAAGTTACTCATATTGTACGTAGAGATTCTGCCTATTAATAGGGTAATTTACTCTTTCTCTTTCTGATCCCACCCCTGCTTTCCCTTGCATTTAAAATTCTCATTTAGCCTTGGTGAATTTTCTTATATTTGTCTACATACGGCAGTATTCAGAAAGTTCCATTGAATTTAATAACCATTTTGTCTTTACTTACCATTGGTCAATTTGCAATTACTAATCATGAAATATATGACACTTACTCTCACCATAGACTGCTGCAATGCCACACATGTAAAAAATCGAACTGACGTACGTTGTTTTACAGGGCACCGTTGAATTAAATACAGGGTTGCCACAGAATTTAGAAAATATAAATTATCATAATTTTTCATGAAATTAAAATAATTACTGTTCAAAGAGAACTCAGAGAGAGATAAATGAGAACCATAAAAAATAAATAAGTTATGATACATCTCATCTCAAATTACCTGAACAGTATCAGGGGCTTTTATATTTGGTATATTTGGCACTGGAAGCCTTGGCCATGCCGAGTGTCCAGGGGCCACCCCGGGCACCATGTACCCTGGCATCCCCCAGCCTTGGCTGGGCCCAGGGTAGTACATGGTGGCTGTTGGTGGGGGTGGCGGGACCTCCTCAGTCCTAATTCGAAAGCTGGCTTCTCTAATGGCAACTATCACTTCTTCTTCGCACTTCCCATTTACTGAAACAAAATTAATGATAACTAGGGGCTTATGGGGCTGCTTCGTAGCCCCTTATTTTTCCTGTACACTTTTCACTTTCACATGTTTTTTTTTTTTTTTTTCTTATTTATTTTCATTTAATTTTCTGTTTTGTCTTTGAATCGGGTCTAATTATTTCTTTGAGAGAATAAATGCAACAAATGTTTTCAAAAATTGTAATTTTATTTAGTAAACTTTAAACTAAAATTTTGTTTTAATCTTCATACAATAGAAAATCCTCTCTCTGCTGCTTTTGAAATGTAATTTTTCAATTTTTTTGTCGTTTGTTAATTGTTAGTGGTGTTTTTTTGGTGTTTAGACTCTCCGCCCCGTTTCCCATTCCACAATTGCGCTACTTAATAATTTTTCTTTTTTCTTACCCCGTTGCCCTTTGAGTCTTTAATTTTTGCTGTTCTTTTTTTCATGGTTCCATGGTTTCATGGTCCGGAATGCAGCTGCATTCCGGATGCGTTAAGGGGTGGGAAGGAGGGAGGGACGGACTGAGAAACTGAAAAAAGTACGTTACGTAACGGTAAATATTAAATAAACTTACCTATATATGGATCCTTGAACTTTAAAGCAATAAGGTCCATCACCCGGAATATCAATTCGATTTGCAGAGAAAGAGGCAAAAGCAACAGCACTATTATAATTTCTGATATGCTTTATGAAATTTGGAGAATATAAAAATAATGATTTCAAATCGGTATTTGTCCGAATACTCGGTAAAGAAATTAAGCCATTTTGGCAGCAGTTATTAAAATGACCATTGGACATTTCACCCTGAAAATGGCGAGCATCACAATGATGACAAATTATATTCATTGAACCGACTGAAAATTTGGTAACAAAATTTTCATCAAAGTTCTGATCATCAATTTTATACTTCCGAAATGAAGAAATGAAACTTTGATTTTCTATACTAATAACAGAGTTAAGTTCTTGCTTCACTAAACGAACATGCGAAGAATTCTGGAAAACGCGACCACGTTTTGGAGGACGACCGCCTCGGTCATTGAAAATTTCACTCATAACAACTGTTAAATTTAAAATTAAAATTAGTAAAAATTATTATTATTTTAACAAAATCATAACTAAAAAGTTCAATTTTTAAATTACAAAAAATAAATCAGAAGAAAAAGGATGAAATGAAAATGGAAATTAATAATAAACATATTTATACACATTGAAAAGAAACAGCGTGAAAAGTTCTGATCGGAAATGAGAAAAAAAACTTGGAGGTTATTGACTTAATGAGGAAAAATTGGCAATAGGAAAAAGATGGAACCAATCATGAAAAACCGTAAAAAAAAAAAAACGCGGGAAAAGAAAAATGTAAGTTGATGGCAGTTGAGTGTTGGAAGTAACCTCACTTAATGATGATTGTTGAATGAAAACAGCTGATAAAAAGACAGCAAACAGTAAAGTAAGATGCGTAGCAACAAAACTTTTCCGAAAAACAAAAAACAAAAAACCCCCACTTCCCCTCATCCAATTTATGAGTTTTTAGGGATTTAAAAATCGGGGACGAACCCCAGAAAATAATTTATAGTTTTCCCGAAGCATTGAGAACAACACCTTTCAAATGAACCAACGCCCCTCGCAATTAGTACAGTGGTTGATTCACAATTTCATTCTATTATTCAAATTAAATATTAAGATGATAATAATAAAATAATAATAAGATGCATAAAAAACATGAGGACCTACATGGTAAAAGTAGGGATATTACTACGAATAACCTCAGTGTTTCAAATGGTAGTTCCTTTAGTATATTCAAAGAAACAGCCCCAAACTATTTCTTACTTATTAAATCATAAATTAAAAACATATAGGTTTACATCTAATCAGAGTCTTTAAGTCGTCACCGCCCTCTAGGAGATCAGATAATCGAATTTCATTGAGAGCCTTGCTGCACAAAGCTATTGTAGGACCAAAACCCAAGCCACATTCTCCGATGAAATTTACCGACGGTTTTACCGTAAATATAAAGTCTTCACGCGGCATTATAGCAATGAATGATGACAGAGCCTTTTTCTGACGGTTGACTTCCAAAAAGGTACGCTGAGTGGCTTCTGCATTACTTCCCTAACCCTGAATAATGTCTCCTATAAAGTTTATGTCAACGGAACAGGGGTCGGAGGGTCGCACCACTTTTAACTAATATAGTGAATTGATTGAATTTTTCAGTTTTTCTGAGAAAGTTTGATACGTTTTTTCTTTAATTAGATGGTTCGAGTCTAATCTATTGAACTTGACCTCTTCTGCAAATATTTTCTTCTGACCTAAATAAAGTTCATCCCCTGCTTTGTTGATCGGCTTACTAAAATTGCCTTTGGACAGTAACACAAGCTGCCGCTGAAAAATAATTGGACGTGGAGAATTAGCCTTTCTTTCGTGCTTTAATTTTCTTTTTTTAAAAGCAGTGCTTAAGGCTAGGTTTAAATTAGTTACTGCACAAAAAAAAAAACAAATTCACTTACGGATACTCCCTCATACACAATTACGCACCTGTTCACACTCACTCCCACGAATAAGTATCATGCAAGAAGCGTTGCGTAATGGAGAAAAGCAAATATGAACAAGAGTAAATGAATGGATGATTAGTAACTCATTTGACACAGAAACTATCGAAAATAGAAATACAAGTCCTCCCTTAAAAATCAGGGATGATGAGGACATCAACAGCGTTATTCAATCTTTTGATCACCTTCTCATCACTTGATGAGAGTGAAGCAATATCATTAACAGCAGAGGATGCAGAAACACAATTAAAATTTGGTAATAAAGCTTTATGTGGTCTAAAGTGAACTGTTTTTCCATAGAAAATATGAGCGAAATTTGACCCATCTAGTTCTGCTCTCGGTGGAAGAGAGAGTGCAACTATTTTCTCCCCCATTTTTCTAAATGTTAAACTGAGGAGTTACCCTAATAGAACAAAAGTTTTCTTAATTGCTACAGTAAGGTTGCCGCGGAAATAATTCATTCATTCGGAATACCTCGTCCTGAGTCATTTTGGTGTGAAATCTCATTCCCTGTTCAACGAATCCAGATTTTCTAAGATGGGAAATATTTTTCGGAGGCCTCAACTCTTTTGTCTGTAGGAATATAAAATCGCGCGTGAAATATAATGGGTGCAAATGCGAATTAGTGATGGCTCGAGCAGTAGATGACTTGGTTTTTTAACTTGTTCCAGGTCCCAAGAATATAATTCCTGGGATAACTGGCTGACTTGCCAAATGCCTACCTGACCACTTGGCACAGGTTCTGTGCAGAAATTTTCTCTCCTGAGAAACTTCCTACCCACCATTTGTACGATGCCATCAGGAGCAGTCGCAAAATTTGACCCGAGATCTATCTCATTTGCGATTGACAGAAAGCATCTATCCCAGGTTCGTCTCAAACTAAGGGTGATGAAGTCAGACTGGAGCAAGGCATACTGAGGGTTTATCAGGTCATCAAATAAGGGCCCGCAAGTATGCTTTATGCTGTAAGGAACTTCTTTGTTCTTCTGCCAACCATACGGGCATTCGAAACCACATGCATTCATTTCAAGTAATCTCCGTACAATTTGTATAGCAGCAAAGCCGGGTTTTTTTAATCAAGAAAACGGAGCATGTTTTTGAAACTAAATGCGGACAACCTATGAATTGGTCCAAACTTGCCGTCTTTTGCACTGTGGATAAGGCCATGAATGTTGTGGCTGATAAATTCTGTGCCATAGATTTCACCATATTCAGTCTCAAAAGACCTTAGCAGCTCATCGGCAACAGTAAGATTGTCCTCCTTACACAAAATCTCGCTGAGGAGGATTGTGCAAGCCACGTGTAGGCACAAGAAATTATTGTACCCATCCATGTATGATCTCGGTTTCGGATTTTTAACATTCAGATTTTGCTCTTGCTCCTCAAAAATTAGTATTAAAATGTTTGTTTTAGCTAATTTCGCTTTGAAGAGAAAGTGCAATTTTTCTAACAATACAGACCACTTTTTTTAATAGTGAAGTTGTCCTCCACCAACTCTCTTTTCCGAATATCACTTCACTTGGAATTTTCAAATCAAAGTTTGAAGGTTTCACAAGAACAGTATTCCTCGAAAATGTTTCATCCCCTTTTGATTTAGATTTGAAAGATTTGGTGCGGACGATGTACCTGACGTCGAAGGGCTCTGCCACGTATTCGCAAAAATATCCTTAGGATTCAGGGGATGTTTGGCCAGTGGCTTGGACTTTAGCCGAGGTTCTACGTTAAGATTTGAAGGAACTACTTGTCGTTGCTCTGACAGCTTTGGCTGCGGTTGTACCGTTGAGGTTGTATCTGCGGCAACTGCTTGCGGCTGTGGTTGAACTATTGGTAACCCTTGTAGAGAAGGCGGCTGTAACGCTTGGACTAGCGCAGGATGGGTAATCAGTTGTCGAAAGAGGTCCTTTATATTAATATTCTTCGGATCTATCCCTGGAAAAGTAAGCCATGTCATATGAGGGTTCGACTCTTTGGGGTCTTGGGAGGCGTCTTTGGACTCTCGGTTTTCCTCACGTAGTTAAGAGTACCGATTTTTTCGGTTATAAAGTAATTTATTTTATCAAGTCTGAAGAGTACCGATTTTTTCGGTTAAAACGTAAATCATTTTACCAAATCTTAGGTTTCACATTTCATCTGTTTCAATTAAGCCTTCACACAAGCCTCTTTCAATCGTGCGCCAAACAACCCCCAAAAAAACCCACAAACAAGGAAAATTTTACATAATCATGCCAAATGATTAAACGATTCAAACTACGTATGATGTGCCAGTCATGAGCAGTCTTCAAAGTTGCGTTTCGGCTCTAGGGAAATAACTATTTGGACGGATTTCTACCAAACAGAATTAACTATGTCCGGGCGGGAAGGGTGGAGTGAACTCGTTATTCGAGGGCCGTAAGAATGAATGGGAATTGTATAGCGCCGGCAATGTCAACGGCAACGACCAGGACAGGGCACGGCGGTTAGGGATGTCTAACTCATGGGCCTTGTCCATAACGCTCTAGACAGATGCCCAATTGCCCACGCTGCCGTGCTAAGGAAGAACGCTGTATGATCATTCAAGAGTTGCCAAATCCCTCAATCAAATTTTAATTCTAGAGGAAAGAAATTAATATTTTCCCTTGAAATTCTCAGGAAGTTTTGGTGAAATAGCGAACAAAATTATCTGTAAAATTGGAAGGAAAATATTCCTAAACTTACTTGGGAATTCGTGTTTTATCAAAGGACATTTGGCAACGCCTGAAGGTTCATACAACGTTTTTCCATAGGCTAGCAGCGCGGCTCATGAGTCCCGCATACAGTTGGCACATAGTTCAGTTTGCTGCATTGGAAGAGCGATATTTCACCCTCAGGAAGACGTTTTGTAGAGGAGAAGTAGACAGAAATACTGGAAAAAAGTGAACCTTTGAGGTATGTTTTCTTTACGCGGCATAGTTCTGGTTTGGCAACTGCGCCCTTCGCTGCATTCGACTTTTCTCTATTGACTGATGATACTTTCAACACCTTCGACCCCCAAATTTGGAGAGCTAAGTTTTTAATTAATGAAGAGTCGCCTTTTCGCCCAGTTTCAATCCCGTCAATGAGGACACCCTTTAACATACCTATTGAGGAGTACCTAACCTATTTACCCATTGAGGCTCAACATTTATCTATTGAGTATCATCTTGTATCAGCTCAACTTCCACTGGTACCAACTGATACTTATCAAATATCTGTAGACTCTCAACTGGTATCAGTTACTTGATGAGTCCTCTTGTGATTTGAAGTGGTCCTCCAGTCTTTTTTTTGGCTGCACTTCTTGCTTGTCGGCATTTCATCTCAATTGCATCAATGGCTTTCTCCGCTTTCTTGATCCGAATAAGATCCAAATTCTTCATTGCATTGATACATCCTATGCCTGGATTTGTGCCCACATTGTCCAAGATGTGGCATTTGACAATATTACCTTCGTTGGAACAGGCAACTCTTTCTAAAACACCGAACTCCAAAGTTTTGCGCATGACAAACACCCTTTTTGGAATGCGTGACCAAATAAAGTCGCTCAAAGAGTCATTCGGATTCTGTGTTCCACTATGAAGACACTTTTTCAGCAATTCAGGGTTAGCAAGGTCTCGAAATATCGGTTTTACTAGGTCCATGACAGGTGGGATGTGAGTGTGCTTTGTGTGTTCATACTAAAAATATATATACGACCGATGAACAACTAATATCTCAAGCTCAACTTACAATCAAATATTGAACGACATAAAGGGTATATGTATGTCATTCTTTCATGGCTGCCAGTTGATAATACTTACACCAAGTTAGTGTTGTCTCTTTTCGGACACATTCCGTGATTGGGATTTTTGTCTGTTGAACAGAAGGTGAAAATATTCAGCCCAAACAGCCTTCTTCATGCCTTCTAGAGATGTTTTATTTCTTCTTATGGCCAAGCTGTAACACAACTGAATATCATGGATAGCACTTTCAGTAAGACGTCCTTTACCTCCGAAGACTCTCAATCAGTGCTTCAAGTTCACTTTCATTGGCTCTGCTCGAATGTCCTGTCTTGAGGTTAGATTTCGGAACGTGATGCATCAACAAAAGGAAATAGAGATTTTATTCAGTCTTTGAGTCGAGGATATTATTTTGCTATTGCTTCAGCTTTCAAACGACATACATGTGTATTCGACAGGAAGGCAAATACTACTCATTACTCATGTATGAGAGATGCTGAATAAACATTGAGCTTTATGGCCCACAAATGGAAACATCAAATCATGCTGGATGGATGCTGAGTGTAGATGGCAAAAATTTCATCGGCGAGCTCCTCATCAGCAAAGTTGCTGAAAGCGTGAGGATCCTCTAGATTACTTCTCCATCTGAAGTTCCACAGAGATTGTCTAGATACGTTGAGGACACTGGCAATTTTAGACCACGATAAGTTACAACGTCTGAGGGTTATAACTTCGTCCACAGGGATATTGAGTCTCGGTTGACCGACGTGCCCTCCTCTGATTACTGGTAACAAAGGTTCCTTGGTATTGGCAATAATAGATGCGTGTAGAAGGCGATTACATTGAAACAACTGATGGCGAAGCAGGTCTAGTACGGATGTTAGAATTTGTTGAACACCATTATTACCATTCAAAACATTTTTGACGTGATTGAATGCAGCATAATTTTCTGCAAGGTTAGGAGCCAGTACAGGCAAATGATCAGTATTTCCTTGTCTGATGCAGTTTTCCGCTGAACTGAAATCTTTTAAAATAACTCCGAAATATTGCATTGGTTCTGTTTCCTGTCCGTCATGGAGAGTTGTTGAGGAGTAGTTAAAGAGCTCCAACAATCACTCAGAGAGGCTCCCGAAAAAAAAAGAGAAATCTGATTATGTACTCCACACACACATGATTCCTTGGGATAGGAGTTTTAATGGCCCTTTGCATCATCAGGTATCTGCCTCTTTCATGTACAGAATCTTGAAGGCAATTCCAATCACACAGACTTTAGTTGCATCGTTAAAGTTAGCTGTTGGCACAGCGTTCATATTCGCCAAGCCAACTGGTGTCACGTAGCAAGCAGCGCAGTACGACAGTCATCTCTGGAGACTGCTGCGGCTGTTGTAATCTACGCTGTTCCTCCATCACACTCACGACAGCGAGAAAGAGCTTCAAAGAAAGCTGACTTTAACAACGCAACTCAAGAAGTACCTACCAAATGGAGCTAGATGCTAATAAGTTGGACTCCCAAATTATACATCACTTTAGCTACGTAATAATTTAAAATTGAATACCCTCATCACAGGCATGCGCTTCTAAGTTTAGGAGAGGAAACGACCACGGCTTTGACAGACACTTCAGCTGCGTAGTTCAAGTCAGTGACTGGTGCAGCGTTTGCTACTCCCCAAAGTAACAGGCATCAGTAAGCAAATGTGTAATGTGTAAATGTGTTTGTTAAGAACTGAGAACTGTCATGTTATGATGCTGACACCACAGGTCTCAGTTCTTAACTCATTACAAATGGCCCAGCATTCCTACTGTCCTAGGTCGTTTTCACTGCCCAGATTGCTGCCTTCCATAACGCAACTTTAGCAAGTGCAATGTTACATAAGTAAAAACTTAGTCTACCCCTCGTCAAAACTTAGTTTCCACTGGAAAATGAAATTGAAATGAACAGATACGAAATAAAAAAAATTACTTACTCATTGATAGCCAAAGCATTACTCATTAATAGCCAAAGCATAACTAATCCGAATCTAGAGTATCCGAATCCATAACGGCATAACCTTAAAAACTGAAACTATTTCTTCTTGTGTAAAGTCAACAGGTCTGCATTATCTTGTTGCATGCAACTTTTAACAGTTACACTACTTCGAAGAACACTTTCGAGGAACTCCATTAAGTATTCATATAATATGACAACAATAACAAGGAGAACATAAATTCCGAAACAAAAATAACCCGAATTTGCAAGAATGCAAGCAAAACAAAAACAAAACCGTCAACAGAAATTGACTGTTTCTTCTTCTTCATTTCCAAATTCCATCAGCAACGGACCAAACAGTCATCAAGTTCGGGGACCTCTCGTGGCAAACACGCGTGCGTGAATACTTTTACAGAAATAACACCATACTAAAGCATTGGATTCATTGTCACTAGAGCTAATTTCTGAGTTTCTAGATACAGGAACGGCACTGACGTAAATAGTTCCTTTGGAATTTTCGTTTAAGAACCTCCCGGTGAGTTGAGCCCCTGGCTCGAGGAAATAGTTCGCAAGGTGGCTCGCAAGGACATCATGAATTGTCGCACCATGAACGACTGTCACAACTTTCAGCTTTTTTGACCCACGCGAAAGCTTTTTGGAACTTTTTAGTGCGTTTTTTGGCGTTTACGCGAAAAACTACTCGATTTGCCGTTCCCTGATTATCTACCTGTAGTCTAATTATCCAACACTCTCAAGTCACATCTCTCTTACTTCTAAACAAATTAAGATGGAGCCCTGAAATTTTGAGAGTCTACATTGATTGAATGAAACTTCTTTTTGCGACCCCTCAAAATCTTTCGGGTGGCTACTCAAATACGCCAAGTGAAAGGTTACCTTTTGAAAAAAAAAAAAAAAAAAAAAAAAAAAAAAATGTTAAATCAATGGTACCGGTGTCCTACACGGGAGCAGTTTCTCTTTCTAACATTTTGAGTGATCACGAAAGTAGTTTCCTTTAATCCACCGTTGCTCTCAAAATTTCATAACACTGCTTTAGTGTGCGACTTCGGTATCACCCTGTAAAACAATTTAACTACAAATCGGATGAATTCCTACTATATTCATTCTGCGGTAATATTTATGCAGCTTTCCACAGTCGATTCATGCACATATTATGATCTCACCACTCCGAAGAAAATAATTGATTATGAGTCAATCTTCTCCTCTACTACTTTCAACTCTCGGTCATTTGCAGCTGATGCAACCTCGACTGTTTCTACTTTCTTCTTGGCCTCGGCTGATGGTCCTGGTCAGCTTAAAATTGAATAGAATAGTGAGAAGAAAATTCTCCTCTGTTTTAAAATGGTTCAACCAGCTGTTAAATTATGAGCTTTTCAATAGTTGATGAGTATATTATTACTTAATGGATTAAAACATATGAAATACTTAGGTATTCATTCCCACTGGAAACAGAGGTAATGAAAATAAGATTTTGAATATGTGTTCTACTGACAATTTTAACTTTGTGCGATGTCATGCAAAAAATACTTGGCACTCAATCAGTCTCCAATGAGGAAGGGAAATTTCTCTGAGGACTCACCTATCTTCAATCCATGATCTTGGAGAGGAGAGCCTCGCGGAGAGCTTCTACCGTCTCGGCCTCATCTATCTTCTTGACGGCATTCCGCTCGCGGATATCTCCAATGGTACCAATTGATGGATTTATTATTCTGCCTTCGATGATACTGTCAAACAGTTCAATGGAGAAGAAATTCGGCCCTGGACCTCCGTGTACAATTGACATTGCGATTAATTTGCCGGCCAATCGACTTATGTTGGGCTGTCTGTCTGTTGGTCTGTTTAATAGTTTCAAACGGAACACCCCCCACGTTTTTCCTTCGCGAAAATTTAAAGAGAATAGAAGCGTCTTTCTCAAACAATTATTAATTCCGATTTGATAAACACACGTGAGAGAATCAACGAAAGAATCCTGTTCGGTTTAAAAGGCGGTTTGTAGCATAGCCTGCATGTCAACCAGTACCATTACAATACAAAACATTAGTAATATAGCACTTGGCAACGTCGAGGATGAATCGATATATCGATAGATAAACGCGCCATCTTGACCCCGCTCGAAAATGATTCCCCCGCGCGATTGGTTAACGAAAACGACGGACCCGCGCCGCACAGCGATGCGCCCGCTTCACGTCGACTCTCCCCCGCCGGTGATGTCTCCCGCCCGCGAGAGGTTTACGGAGAGGAACCCATACTTGCTATGCGCGCCTCGTGGGTACGAGGACACGTCTGGAGGACGTGGACCAGAGTCTCCGCAAGGGCACCACAGGCCCGGCTTGAAACCGGAGCCGAAGGGCGCGCCCGCGAGAGACCCTCGACCGAGACGGCAGACAATTGGCTCGGAGGTGAACCGCCCGTCGGAATGCATCGCCGGTTCCGCCCACTGACCGAAGCCATGACGTGGACTCCAGGAGAGCCAGAGGGCCCCCGTCCATGTCGATCGAAGTATTCGGTCTGTCAAAGTGGAATTTCGGGTCTTAGGATCGAACCCCTGAATGGAACTGAACCGCGGCTAAAAGAAGTTCGATCAAGTAGAGGATTCTACAGAGCAATATCAACCGCAATAGTAGCAACCTGCGGGCTCGTAGCCTTATTATCATGAATTGTGTGCATTTTGTATACAGGGTGTTTCAGACCACCCGTACCAGGCCTTTTTCTCGGTTAGTATAGGTCGTACGAAGTCGGAGACCGCGGGGTTGAATAGGGAATTGACCCCAAGGAATCCGAATTTCGTGGTCCCGAAACCCCCCCACCCCCCTTGGGGGGTAAAGGGGGGGTCACGATGCTAAAAGTCACGGTTCCCGACCGAATGGCGGATAGATCGCATCAGAATTGAAAAGCACGGAAAATTTCACGTGGAATTGACCCCTAAAAATCCTAAATCGGACCATCCAAGACCCAAATTTGATCCCCTAAAGAGGGGGACAGTACCCCCCTCCATAATTTCTCTTTGGTCTCAAAATTGACGTAAATTCTCCAGAAAAAGACGATTTCCGAGGTAATCGACCTCGAGAAATCCAAATTTCATGGTCCCGAAGCTCCTCTAGCTCCCCTTGGGGGTTAAACGGGGGGGCCCAATTTTAAAAATCGGGGCTCCTTTCCGAATCGCAAATTGATTGCATCCAAATTGAGGAGCAAAACACATTTACATCTTAAGTGACTCCTAAGAGTTCTAATTGACCCCCCTGAACGGCAGAAAGTAACCCCTGAGGAAGGGGGCCTCGCCCCCGCCAAAAATTTCTCAGGATTCCTCTTTGGTCGCAAAATTGACGTCGATTCTCCAGAAAAAGACGGTTTCCCATGTAATCGACCCCGAAGAGCTCAGGGAACATGAAATTTAGAGTCCTCGGTGTCGATTACATGAGAAACCATCTTTTTCTGGAGAATCGACGTCAATTTTGCGACCAAAGAGGAATCCTGAGAAATTTTTGGCGGGGGCGAGGCCCCCTTCCTCAGGGGTTACTTTCTGCCGTTCAGGGGGGTCAATTAGAACTCTTAGGAGTCACTTAAGATGTAAATGTGTTTTGCTCCTCAATTTGGATGCAATCAATTTGCGATTCGGAAAGGAGCCCCGATTTTTAAAATTGGGCCCCCCCGTTTAACCCCCAAGGGGAGCTAGAGGAGCTTCGGGACCATGAAATTTGGATTTCTCGAGGTCGATTACCTCGGAAACCGTCTTTTTCTGGAGAATTTACGTCAATTTTGAGACCAAAGAGAAATTATGGAGGGGGTACTGTCCCCCTCTTTAGGGGATCAAATTTGGGTCTTGGATGGTCCGATTTAGGATTTTTAGGGGTCAATTCCACGTGAAATTTTCCGTGCTTTTCAATTCTGATGCGATCTATCCGCCATTCGGTCGGGAACCGTGACTTTTAGCATCGTGACCCCCCCTTTACCCCCCAAGGGGGGGTGGGGGGGTTTCGGGACCACGAAATTCGGATTCCTTGGGGTCAATTCCCTATTCAACCCCGCGGTCTCCGACTTCGTACGACCTATACCAACCGAGAAAAAGGCCTGGTACGGGTGGTCTGAAACACCCTGTATGTTTCGTTGTAGAAACACCCAAACAACTTCTGCACATTTTGGATATTCAAAATTCAGAACGTGGAAAATTTTATAACATGAGTCAACTGCCTCCCCCGGGGAGTTGCAAGCACGAGTAGAATGGTCCAACCCTTCGAACAGAATTTTCGCTTGGACACACTGAAGACCCATCTCAATTTATGTGGAACGCACCGATCTTTCAGCTATTACGATAGAACTTTATTTTGCATTATGATTCCTGGGTAAAGGAACAGGCGCCCTTTTTCATGGTCCACCAAAAACGTGGATCTTGGTCTCGGTTGGAAGCGATGTGAGCTCCGAGCACATTTTAAAGACCCGGCGCTGCTATCAGTCCTAGACTGTGGAAGTTTCTTTCGGAAGTCAAAGCGCGGCTCACATTCGCATATTGATGACTGATGACCGAAGAGTCACATTCGCATATTGATGACTGATGACCGAAGAGTCACATTCGCATATTGATGATTGATGACCGAAGAGTCACATTCGCATATCGATGACTGATGACCGAAGAGTCACATTCGCATATTGATGACTGATAATCGAAGAGTTGAGCAATTGGTTTAGCAATCCTGGTACACATAGGTATACTGATCTTCCGGTTTTTTTATTTTTCTTTAATTAGACGAGACTTTCGGGAAAATTTCCCATCTTCTGGTCTTTCTTGATCACTCCCATGCTAGGTAACCTTTGCGGTTATTTTCAATCAGTAAAACCATGGTTTCCGCACTTGGTTTGCTGAACTTCGTGAAATGCATCAACCATTTATTAAAATTTACATCCGTCATCCATCCTGATGGATAGGCAGCCTCGTTAGCACAATTTATCATAAAGTCTTTTTAGTTGACTCTGGGAAATACGAAGAAAGGGCAATATATTTAACCGCGGCTCCGACTGTAATAATTCCCATGACTAAAGTCAAAAAGTGAAGATTATTATCCAGAACTCCTGAAAATAGCTCAACTTTTCTTTGCCATTCCTGCCGGCAATGCTAATGTAGAACGTGTTTTCTCTTTGATGCAGAGTCAATGGACAGATGAGAGGAACACTGCAAGTCGACTCAATTAAAGCAATTTTATTTCCGCAATATAATTTCAAAGACTTTTCTTGTGAAGACTCTTACAAATATTGGAGAAGCAGTAAAGAACTTTCGAACAAAATAAGAGGTAAAGCTAAATACACTGCCAGTACTAGTAAGGGAAAGGGTGATTCGGTTTCTTACTTTTAAAGAAACAAAATAACATACGGCAAATCATGGGTGCTAAAAAGGCGGCATTTATATTCTTTTGTCTCAGTCATTCTTTATTTTTTTACTTATTTGACTTCACAATATTTTTAATTTGGCAAAAACATTTTCCCCGTCCTGTTAACGTTGACATCCTCCAAAGTCAGTATCACAATTATCCCCTGAAAAAGCTACCAACTTCTCCGGCAGTTTGTTTTCTTGAACAGTTTTGTTAATCAACATAGCTCTTGTGTCAGACGTTTCATTCTTAACACTATTGGAGTACTTAACATTATTCTTAACTTCTGCAGCATTTCCTTGCTTTGACAGAATATGGGAGACAACGAAATTGTCAGTGCAGAGGAAAGAAGTAAGATTTGATGGTACTTGCCGTTATTTAAATACTTCTTCACGATCGCTGGACCAACGTGCAGCAAGAATGTTCTGCTCTCCGTTGCTTTCCAATAGGCTCCAGAACTCAAGCCTTTCGATTTCCGCGGAAACTCTTCAAGCACATAAACCTCGCTGCTGAACAGATCCTGATAAAACCTTCTCCTAAAATTTGAGGACAGCTTAAATGGTTTCGGACCATTGTACCAAGCATCCACAAACGTACAGACAATTCCTAAAAATATTAGATGCGTACAATCGATGACTATTGATTTGGCCATATCCAATCCACGAATGTTGGCAAGCCCTGCTAAAAGTGTTACATGTAAAATTTTGCATGTAAATACAGTTTCATGGAAAATTCGGATGGAAATTTTTTCCATGAAAATATTTGGCATGGAAATTTTTTCCATGAAAATATTTGGCATGGAAATTTTTTCCATGAAAATATTTGGCATGGAATTTTTTCCCAGATATTTCCATGAAACTGTATTTACATGCAAAATTTGGCATGTAAATAAACCTGCAGGTTTGCTCAGGCGCGCTACGATGCCATTGTAGTCCTAGCCTCCTCCCCCATTGGGACTGGTGTCTGTAGCCTGCTGAGTATTTCTTGAGAGGCCTAACAGTACCCTATACCATTTCGACTTAAATCCACCATTGTTCTTCATCTGGGCATGGAAACCACACAGAGTGAAGTTTTTTAATATTGTTACGAAAAATACATTTTTCCTGGCTTATCAGTCAACCTGCTTAAAAGAAAAATTATCTCAAAATTAATTCATTTTTTTTTTTTTTAGACAAATTTTACAAATTTTAGAATGTTTACAAGTCGAGCGTTTTAAAAATATGAATGTAAAAGTTATGTAAAAAATTCTAGAAAAATTATCTCAAAATTAATTCATTTAGTTTTTTTAGACAAATTTTAGAATGTTTACAAGTCGAGCGTTTTGAAAATATGAATGTAAAAGTTATGTAAAAAATTCTAGAAAAATTATCTCAAAATTAATTCATTTATTTTTTTAGACAAATTTTACAAATTTTACAATGTTTACAAGTCGAGGTTTTGAAAATATGAATGTAAAAGTTATGTATAAAGGCAAAAGCTACTCACCACTAAGGCGTGATCTCCTCTACTTTTACTGGTCCTTGTGTCTTGTCCTCGTCCTCTGCTTGGAGATATTTGCTCCGCAAATACTTTATCTTGTGCCGTACAGCATCGGGGATTATTTCTGTCCGAACTAGTATTTCCCCTGCACTTGGCGGGGGGACTTCCTTTTTAATTCTTTCCACGAACAAAGCTGGAAACAGACCAGAATGGTTAGTAGAAAAATCAGTCACAATTTCGTAATTTATTATGCAGCAAGAAAATTGCAAATCTAGGGCCGGAAAAAATTAGAAACAATCCCACAAATAAATCACAAATTGCTTTTAAGGAAGAGATTTTCTGAATGATTTGATACAATGTAAGTTTGGCAACTTCATAAGGTTTTGCGAAGCTGACATTGGATTTTGTTTTTCTTGCCAATTTAGATATGTCTCCTGGTAGACTCTCAGTCTTTTTAATTTGGCAAAAAATGCATTATTACCTCAATAAAGAAAAAGATAAAAAATTCTTTGCAGTAAACATAAGCTACGGACAGTAATTAGGAACCAAGGCCAAAATATATCTTTCTTACATAGGGTATTTTACAGGGAATGCCAGTACTGCCATTCCTTGATCTCAGGCGTTTTCTTCATCTCCAGCATTTTTCAGATAACTTCGGCTTTTTTTCATCACAATGCTTCCCACTTATTGAAGGGAAAATTCTGGCATTTTTTAAACATTCTCTAGCATTTTCCATCTGACAACGTTTTGCCCGAGATTTGATGCTTCTTAATCTCAGGTGTCTCCGCCTTTTCACCTGGCAGCAGTGGGGAAAGGTCGCTTGAATTGGATTGCGTTTAACAAATGGAACCAGCGCAATGACTAGTGTCGTAAAAATGTTGCTTTTACATAGTTATCCACAAAATTTCTCAAGGAAGAAAATAGTTTTTGCCTCTCACCAAAAATATTGTTAATTTTAAAGGAAAATAATTGTGTAAACTTTAATACTGCACACATAGGTATTGAGTATTTTCAAAAGGAAAGAAGAAGTTGCACGATTTTGAAAACACTGTAATCGCGCTGGCTCCTCCTTGCTAAATGCGGTCCAATTGGTTCGAATGCCTTTTTCTTCGAAGAAACAAAGACAAAAAAAAGCAGAAAATATTATTTTTTTCTTTCCTCTCTTTTGTTAAAAAACTCTTGAAAATATTTTTGTGCACAGTAAACAACTAACCTTCTAGGACATTTTTGCCGACAGATGATAAGGCAGGGCGAGCTGACTCTTCCTGTTTCTTGACTTTTTTCTTTCCTCCTTGAGCCGCATTTCCTGACCAACTAGATCTCATTAAAACTTCGTCACTGAAAACCGCCGAAGCCAAGTTTTTAGCGAAAGTAGCATCTCCTTTCCTTCCTGCCTTGACTCCAGAATAAGTTTTTTGCAGATGCTCAGGGGTCACAACAAATTCTTCTTCTGAACCTTTCATTTCCTGAGGCAAAAAGAAAAATGGATACATATTCATACTGAAAAAAAAACCGAGTAAGATTGTGAAATTTATCAAAAGTTTGTTCGGTGCAGAGTGAAAATTTTTAGATTTGAGTGAAATTTCTTGGTTTTTGGAAAAACTTATTTCAGATGATATGGGGGAAAAACAAAAGTAACTACAACGCCTGAAAGTTGCGACAAGATTGTTCTGGTTATTTCAGAGCAACCATAACCCGGCCCTCTTCTTTTTGCTTCATGAAATTGCATAAAAACAAATGAATTATTATTTTTTTATTTTTTACACTTCGAGTATCCCATGAGGGATAATCCTGCACTTTACCATCCCTAGAGTCCCATCCCTAATCAAGCCAGCCCCAGGTAACTGTTGTTTGAGACCATCAAACTCGGGTCACCTGGTCGGGAATCGAACCCAGAACCACCCGATCATAGAGCAAGCGCTACAACCACTACACCATAGAAGGCCGACTTGTTTGAAGATAGTTCAATGATTTGAAAGATAGTGTAAATATCTTAATACTATGAAGCTACGCTTCCATCAGACACAAGGACAAGATATTTCTAACAACAGTTACTAATTTGCACTCGGCTCACTCTTAGTTTGAAAGTTTCAAGAGTACACAGAAAAGAAAGGTTCCCCTTTTTGAGTAAAAATGCACAAACCTGTTTAATTTTAGGTGGCGCCTCGACTGAACGTGGCATTTTTTCCTCCTCAAGAAGAATAGCATCATCATTTTGGAATATTGCATCGTCGTCATCCTTCATTCCACATGTAGAAAATTGCTCCTCCGCGTTCAAAATTTGTACCGAGTTCTTTGTTTGCTCCTTAGTAGTGGCTTGCTTCTTGGAATTCAAGTCATGAATACCACTAGGAATCTTGGTTTTCAATGATGCTGTATTGGTCACTTGCTTCATCACTTGTATTTCAGAAAAACCTGCACACACCTTGCTTTTCAATGTTGAAGTACTCGCTTCCTTTACTTCTTGCAACCCAGAAGTAGCCAAATTGGTTATATCCTGAAAAGAAGGAAAACCAAAAAAATTGTTGAGACGGTTAAATAAAACCTGTTCTTGTCACTTTAAGGTTTCCAAATTTTACATGGGACCTCATGGCACGAAAACAGTTTCATTAGCTACAGCAAGGCTAAAAATAAAGTTCTTTCCCCCAATTTTTCAACTGAGTGTACTTTGAAATTTATTTCATCTAAAATAATTGATGACTTAGTTCTTCCAAAAAATTATTTACCCTCCTTATCCGGTGGACACTTCAATTAAATCGACTCTTGCGAAAGTCACCGGTGTCAATTTTGAGTTTTCCTCCGTATATCTGTTTTTGGGAGGAGTAAATGTCAAATCAATCTGAAAAAGGTTATACCTACACACGCACAACTACTTTAGCTGTATGTAAATCTAAGACAATTTGGCTTGATTCGACGTTTCTTTCCCCTGAAAACTAAAAATGGACATCAGTGTCTTTCGCACAAGCTGATTCAATTGAACCATTCAGTGGATGAAGGAGGTAAGAGACATTTTTTGGATATTGAGTAAACTCAGTGGTTTAATGTTCACAAATAACATGGGGTTTTAGTTCCAGTATAAGTCAGTGGTTCAAATTGGTATTGAAAACTGAAAAGCTTATCTTGACTACTACGTAACTCGATATTCGAGTAAGTTCACAGTTTTTCAACTCATTATATAACCAGTCAACCACTTTCATTAAAGCCTTGAAAAGTGTCTATTCTTACCGGTAATGGCTCATTCCTTTCACAATCATCAGCATACTTCCTTTGCCAACAACGGTTAAGTTCTCTCATAGCTACCAGTTCTTCTTGCAACTTTTTGTTTTCTTTTAAGCAGCTCTTGAGTTGGATTTCTTTAGCCAGCAATTCTTCTTTGACATCTTTTTTCAGCACGATTTCGTCTCCAGAATCTGTGGTGTCGGACTGTTCAGGCTCTTTCTTGTACTTTTTTTCCCATGTGCTAGTTGTAATGCTGTCACTTGCCTTCACAGCTTTCTTCAATTTTGCCTATAGAAGATCAAAGAGGAAGAAATTAGTACACATCATAGAGTCATTTCTACTTCAATCAGTTATACAGCATTAGAACTTCATGCAGGGACAGGATGTTTTCCCTATCTTCCTCTGTATCCGCTGAGTCTTTTTACTTAAAAGTAGAAATATTCTATAGTGGTTCTTTAAATGGAGTGCTCTGAGGGAAAGTTTATCCTTCCAAAAATGTTCTCACCTCAAAACTACATTATTGGCTCATTAGTTGAAAATAAAATGGAATGCACAATGTTACAAACAGCATGCATGCAAAGAAAAGCAATACATGATTAGAGGCCTTTACTGC